>NW_026267243.1:501247-507160 GCF_000697945.3 Frankliniella occidentalis
TCTGACCAAACTGCGCCCTCACCTCTACGTCTTATTGTTATTTTTTCCCCTTTTATCTTCTCTGATTTTGTCTGATTTTTTAAATTGATTTTTCTTTTTCTTTGATTTGGTCTGATTGTTTTAAGCGTGCACTCTGATGTTTTTCGGTGAGGTATCCCTCGCTTGGAACTTGCCATGGACGCATTACTTTTGTCCTCCTCACCCGCACATGATGGTGAAGCAGCACTTGTCGCCGTGCTCGTCCTCCGGGAAGGAGGCGGCGGAGTCGCCGTGCGCGGCGGGGTGCACCGAGCCCCGGCGCGGCATCTTCCTGCCCGGAGCGTCCTTGCCGTGCGCCGCCGCGGGCACCGCCGCGGGCGCGCCGTTGTTGGCGACGTAGTCGGCCACCCTGTCGGCCGCCTTCTCGTAGGACGGCGGCGGCACGGGCGCCTCCCCCTGCGGCGGCGGCGGCGGCGGCTGCTGCTCCATGGCGGCGGAGGACGCGGCTAGGGGCGGGGGCGGCGACGGCGGCAGAGGCCCTGCGGACAGAGGAGTGAGACTGTGAGTAGGGATTTTAATGTTGCGGCAAATTATTTTTGAAAAGAATTTCAAGAATAAAAGAAATAATTAGGAAATTCCACCGTTTTCTGAAAAAAAATCTATAGAAAAGTTTTAACTTTTCCTATAGAATAGTTACGAGGTTTTCCGGAAAATTTTCGGACGTTCAAATCGCTAACTGTGGGGCTCGGAGCGGAGGCACGCCCTCTTTAACAAGGAGCGCGTGATTTCCTCCGCCTTGGACACTGACATGCGCCCGAGAGGGAGAGGGGGGGGGGGGCATGTTGTGGTCTGAGGCGACAAGCACGCGATTGGGGGGACTTTGCGCGGCGCTAGCTGTGAGCGATCAGCGATCCAGCCACTTATTTCGGGGTGTCTCCTCACCGTTGTCGTCGCCCTCGTACTTGATGACAAGGAAGCGCTTGACCGTGTAGGAAGTGGTGCCGGTGGGGCTGTCCGCGCGCGCCGCCGGCGTCTGAAACACTAGAGAGCGGCCGCCAGCGGCTCAGCTTTACAGGGGGGATTACACACACACACACACACACACACACACCTATGCGCCGCCGAGTCTAGTGCCGCGCCCAAGATTTCACTCGGATTAATCTCGCTCTTCTCTCACTCAACAGCAAACAGTCTTGGTCATTAAAGGAACAGTGTGGTGATTGGTGTGAATGCAAACGCATACAGTCAGTCAGTCAGTCAGTCAGTCAGTCAGTCAGTCAGTCAGTCAGTCAGTCAGTCAGTCAGTCAGTCAGACAGACAGACAGACAGACAGACAGTCAGTCAGTCAGCCAGCCAGAGACTGTCAGTCACAGTCAGTCAGTCAGTCAGTCAGTCAGTCAGTCAGTCAGTCAGTCAGTCAGTCAGACCGACTGCGCTGCATTGCCTAACTACCAGGCGCGATCTTTGCAATGCCATGCAACATTCGGGGCGTCACGCGTACAAGGCTTGCTGCATGCCGTTGGGGTTTTCGGAGCAGGACAGTGCTGTGGTTCCCGCTCCACTCTGGCCGCCTCGAGGCTCGAGCACGGCGATAACGCCACGATCTATCTGGGCCGGTCGGCCGGGCCGGGCGCGGTGCGCTCCGTCAACACTAAACAGTCGGAGACAAGTCGTCCCAGCGCACCTGGGGCTGGCGTTGGCCGGCGCGGCCGGCGGTGGCCACCGCGGCCCTGCAGGCCGACGGCGTCCTGGCGGTGCTGGTGCAGGTGCTGGTGCTGCAGCAGCGCGGCCGGCTCCACCTGCAGGCGGTGCAGGCCGTGCTTGCGCACCCGCCGGTCCTCGCGCCGGGGCCGCGTCTCCCGAGCTCCGGCGGCGGCGGCGGCGGCGGCGGTCAGACCCTGCGCGACCGCGACGCCGGCCGTCATCGCTGCGGGAACAGAACGCACACCACACACGTTCACACCGCAACACTACACTCACCGGCACAAATGTTGTGATCGGCCGCGGGGCTGGTGAGGCGAGGCGAGGCGAGGCGCGGTGGTGAGGCACTTACGACGTCGGCTGCCGAGCTACTCGCCTCCGACCCGAGACGGCGGCGCGATTCAGTCTCGTGACAATATAATGAGTGTCCCCGGGACCCTGCCGTCGCCCCGCCGTCGCCCCGCCCCGCCGGCCCGGCAGGCCCGCGATGCACTTCACTTACCCGTCCGAGTGGAGAGCCCGACGGCGTCCAGTAGTGTGCCGGCCTGGCCGCGTCCGCGCGAGGCTCGATCGCCGCCGCGGTCACCCCGCCGCCATGCCCATCCCCCCCTGCTTCCTTGTTCCTCGGCCAGCCTCCTGCTCTTTCGGGCGCTGCTGACGCCGCCGCCGACGCTTGGTCCCGCGGAGGGCGGTGCGGGATGCGGGAGGTGTCACCGGGCCGCTAATCACCGTTTGAGCGGCCGGGCCCGGCGAAACGGGCGGCGTGTTCGGCGACAACCGCGTGCGCCTCGCCCAACCCTCGCGGTCATACCCAAGGTGGCCTACCTAGGCCTTACACTTGCTGGGGTCACCGCCAGATGTTTTTCTTTTCATTTCGAAGACTTTTAAAAAATAATCCCCCAAAATTGGACTGACAAGAAATTTGTAACAGGGAAATTTTTAAGCTGTACCCTGTAACTTGTCAGTTCATTTTGGACACTCACTGTTGTCTGTTCAGCTGTGGAGTTTGAACACTTGAAAGTGCATACCTACAGAGTTGACCACTGAGGTAGCGAACTCTCGTGGTGTATCATCAGTGTATGTTCCGAGTATGTTCCATGTTTCAGCTGTGCGTTAAAAGGCGGCTCCCAAATAAACACGAAAAAGTCACTTTGAGGTCGTTTGTAGTTTTAGTCTGTGCATTGCCAACACGGTGAGATTGTTTTTATATTCGGGCCTAAATTTCGACTATCTTGAACGTCGGCGACCGTCGCTCAGTTCGGCGAAGTCAATAACCAATATTGTCCTCAACGTCAGGTTTTCGTGTTTATTGTGGGAGCTGCATCTCCACGTCAAAGCCGTTCCACGTGCAGAGGGCACGGGCGAGAAAACTTATGCCACCCGCATACCAAATAAAATAGAGAGGAGAATCAGCCAGAGGGTGTGTGTGAACTTTGTTTTATTGCATCCGAAGCGGCGCGTAGACCGACAGGAGGGTGGGTGCCTGTGAGACACTCTGGCGACCTCTCATCCTAGCCTGCGCGCGAGCAAGGTCAGGGCGCGCGCGGCGGCGAGCGCGAGCAGCGGCGCGGGCGGGGCCATCAGTCCCGGGGACCCGCTGGGGCTGGGAGTCTGGGTGCCCGCGGTCGCGGGGTCGGCGGTGCTCGCCGTGGAAGACCCGGTGGCGGTGGCGGTGGCGGTGGTGGCGGTGGTGGCGGTGGCAGTGGCGGTGGTGGCGGTGGGCGTGTCGGTGGCGGTGGACATGGTGGTGGGGGTGGTGGTGGCGGCGGCCTCGGTGGACGACGTGGTAGGTTCGCAGGGGAACGGGGTCGGTTTGGGCGCGCTGCAGTCAGCCGTCCCGGACAAATCCCAGAACGTATTGTCCTTGTCCACGTTGACGGCGCTCTCCAGGACCGGTGCCTCTTCTGTCGTCCCCCTGGCGGGCAGCAGCCCGACGACCGGCGGCGCCAAGGCCTCGTCGGGTCTGCACGTCAGCACGAGGCCTCCGATGAGCTGCGGGGGCACGCGGACACGACCCTCCCTTACCATCGAGTGACAACTTCGCGCACGTCCCAAAGTGGGGGAGTAGTAGGGTTCTAGTTTGAATCTCAAATTTTCACCATGCAAAGTGGGCTGCACTGATAAAATATTTTTCTGGACTTACCGGGATGTCAACAGGATTGCCAAAATTGACACACACTTTCTTGCTTCCCTTCGTCTCGATACTTCGTTTGCTGCCCTCTGCTGGGCACTCCACGACAGTCACTAGCTGCGGCAACGCCTGCATTGCAACAGACGGTCAAGTTGAGCAAGTGTATTCGTCAAAACGCGTTTCATTCACTTTTTCGGGAATGTGTTTTAAACAGCTGCTGCTCATAATCGTAATAAACTTATGTCTGTGGAAAAGCTCAGGTGCAGCAGAACATGGAACGGCGTTTATTTAATGACCCACATTGTAATTAAACAGCTATACTATGAGTTGCTCCACTCGAGCTTTCCAACAAGCTCAAAGTTTCTGTTACGATTATTACTCTTACAGTTTGTAAGAGATTGTCGGAGAAGTGAATGCAGCGCCGTTTGTGCGTTACGGACTCCCATCGTCACCACCTGCTTTAGTGTGAACAATGAATACGCCTCCAACATAGGCTTACTAGAATCTCCTGCGCGGCATTATATTTCGGGTAGAACATCAGGCAGCCAGCGGCGGTAGGCGTATCCGGTACAGGTGCCACCAGCGCGGGCGTGAACATCGACCTGGGGTTGGCCTCGTCGCACATCGGCTCGCCCAGCTGTCGGCAGCACCAGAGGCCGGTTACAGGAGCGGCTTGCGGATTAGGGCGGGCGGTAAGACCGTTGGTTGGGCTACTTACCCGGACCAGGGCGAGTGCGCGTTCGGAGTTCATGTTGTGGCACAAGACGGGGGTGGTTTTGTCGCCAAGCAGAGCCCTGGACACACAGATCAAAGCAGAGTGGTTACTTGCGGCCGAGCTTGCAGTCCCTCGGAACGGCACTGAAACAGGCACTCACTAGTTGCCGGCGCTCAACAGCACTCACTCGTCGCCGGCGCTCAACAGCACTCACTCGACTCGACAAGGCACTCACTCACCACACACTCGTCACACACTAGCACTCACTTTGTCTTGCCGTCGTTCGCGAGACTCTCGGCGCAGGCCGCTGTGGTGAGGACGTCCTTCGAGGAGACGAGCGCGCCCGCGCAAGTCAAGTCGCCGTCCACCGTAAAGGTTACCTGATGAGAACAGAGGGAACGTCACTCGCGACGACTAGCAGGACGCGCACATGTTGGTGACGGGTTTCGAGGTGTTACTCCACCAGGGACGTGTTCCGTCACGCCATGTGTGCGGAAACCGAACTTTACTGTTACTGTTACGGGTGACAAGAGCAGGTCTAATAGTTTACTCCGGTGCTCAGAAAACGTCAAAAATCATCACATGTTTGTTTAAGGGCTCTCGGTTTAGGCTCTGAAAACGAGCGAGTACTCGGGTTACCCGGGTCCCCGGGTACGCGGGCAGAAGGAAGAGCTCTATCTTGTTTTGCCAGGTTATGCTTTTACGCAATGGGAGCGGATTGCCTAATGGGGATCATCCAGAAAGTGCCTCTGTCGTTCGCCGGTACGAACATGCCTAGTTTAGCTTATTTGCATGCTCTCTTAGCGCCTTGCGGATAGGCAAAATCTTGCCTGCAGTGCATGCGTGTGCCGCGGGCTGGCCTACCCTGAGCACTGCAGGCGCTAGCTCCCGCAATTGGCCGCACAGTTACAACCTTGCAAAGGATTTGGCATTTTGCTCTGCGGCTGAATCTGAGAAAAAACGAGCGCCCTTTCCTGGACGATGCAAGGGGATCTTTCGAACCAAACGACATTCCATAATGTCAATAAAAGGCATGCATTTATTTCTTCCACCATATTTCCGCTCACATTCTGCACGAAATTATGCCTAGAGTCATAATTGCATGATCAATTACTTCGCACAATTCGGGTAGCGCGGCAGATTCACGTTCAAAGCTCAAAGACACTCACCACAGGATAACCGCCATCATCGCCAAGGCTCCTCGCGGAGAAGCAGGACGCTAAAAAAAATGATCACAAACGAAAAAGACACTTACAATCTATGAATTCGGAACGTGTGGTCATAGGCGCGCGTGCAGAATGAGAAGGGGCTGGCAAGGGGGATACTTCACCACTATACATTCACGCGTACACCAATTTATGTTTCTTGTTTTTTTTTTCTTTTGATT
>NW_026267243.1:508215-517957 GCF_000697945.3 Frankliniella occidentalis
CGACTGATTCCGAAGAGCGCTCTCCTATACCTTCCGTATAGCTCCATCCCATCCTTGTCGCCGCTCTCGCACAACCGCCTGTTAGGAGGGGTCGTATAGCAGCACGGTGTAAGAGTCTAATATACAATAGTTCCAAAACAATGTTCTCGATCTCGTCCTTCCAAATCCACATAGTTAGTTTTGGGGGGAACTAAAGAACGAGTAGTAAAAAGAGTGGTTCATGTCTAGTAAACACATGGTGTTGTACAAAATGCAAGCAGGCCAATTATTCTTAATTGGATTGGATGTGATACAAAGATAAATTCCCATTCTACTTGTATTGATTTGCAGAAAAGTTGAAGAGGGAGAACCAAATTGATGTGTTGATTCAAATTCAAGGAAATTTTATCAAGTTAATTACATGTTCAGATAAACTGCATAACTGTGAAGCATGGAATTGAATACATGTTGATAAAGAAATAATTTGGTTTATGGTTGTATGGCTGTATGTATCCCATGTATTATCCACCCCCTTACTGCAACAACATGCTTTCGGGCTTGTTGAGAACAGACCCAACTGAAAATAAAACAGCCTTTAATTCTACCTTCACATATTTACAATGGACATAACTTAAAACAGTGTCCTCGAAAGTGAGTCAGTCAGCTTAACACAAATTTGTTAAATGTCAAATAGAACACACACACGCACGTACACACACACAAGGTATATACTATATATTACATATTTATATCAGATCACAGTATAGTGTTCTTGGTTGGGAGAATAAGAGTAAGGATTTTCAGTTCATGTTTGGTTGCAAGAATTTTTTTTCTTGATTAGTATTAACACACAAAAAAAGTCATCATGGAAGACTAATTCTTAACTTGCATAGTGTCAATACACCAACAGTATTATCTCACAAACTGGATATAAAAGCAGAAAATTTTGAATAACTTCAAGAGAAAATAGTTGACCAAGGACAGGCAGTAGAAAATGTCATCATACTACTTTTCAATTTCTTTGCCACAGGAGGATTAAGCTAGCACTCTCATACAATAGGTTACTTAATGAATTTCATTTCTTTTTCAACTACTTAGATTGTTGTTTTACAACAAGAAAATTAGCAATATATTTTCTATAAACTTATCTAGATCTCCAAAATCACTTTGAAAAAAGAAATTGGTACAAACTTCACAACAATAAGTTTTTGTAAGAAATTTGTACAAGAAGAAACACCCTGATTCTTGGGAATTTTTAATGCCATAGGCTAAATTACATGGGCTAAAACAAACTTGCCTTCTTGAATTCATACTCATACATAACAACTTAATAAATAGATTGCATGTAATTAGCTACCCAATGTGATGGAAATGAAAGCGAGAAGATAATCCTTTTACAACAGACTTCTTAAGTAACCTAACTTGTTACATGACAAATCACCTAATTCTGATTTTTTCTGCGTTTTTTAAAAAAAAATTAATTTGATTTTATTCTAATCTATGTACAAAACGGTACCTGGCTTATAAGATGTAAAACTACAAACGCAAACCCCTGTTTGAGATGAAAAAACTAGACATTAAAATATTGAGTTCAGCATGTGATATAAACCCCTATAATTTAACCCAGGGTGATCTAGTTGTGACCACACTCAGTGTGATAAAATGATTTTAAGCACATATTGACCAAACAAGCCAAACATAAATAAATATTGTTGGCTCAAATGTGATGTTTAAGGAGGAAAAGCAAAACAACAATGAAAAGGGAGTTCCTTAAAATTGCTTACATCTTGGCACATAACTGACTCCAGATATGAATAAATAAGTTGATAGCTTTGTCATACCTCTAAGAAATCCTTAAGTAATGTTGTTCGTCTCTTCTCAGCTATATCCATTTGATTTTCAAGATCACCTCTATCTGTAGTTTCAGCTCGTTCTACTTTCCAAGATAAGTTTTCTATCTCAGCTTCCAATTGAGCTTGCTGATATTCAAACTAAAAAAAGGAATTTAGCATTATATGAGACAGTTCGGTCAATTATTAAGTAATACAATAAAAAAAAGAATGTGAAGCTCACCAATTCCTTTCGTGAACTAGGTTCCATGTAGTAAGCATATGGATAAGTGTATTGTAAAGAATAACGACATTTTGCTAGGAGCATTGCAGCATCCAAGAGGTACTGCCAATCAATCCAAGTTCCTGACGCATTCATAACTTTCTGATTGATCCTGGTTTTGATAGTGAGAAGTGTTTGTTCCTCTAGTTTCAAGCTTTTAGAATGGTTTTCCCACTGAAACAATAATAGAAATATAACATGTGCAGGTAAAAAAATAATTTGATTTTCAACAACAAATAAAATATTTAACACATTACTTACTCTTTCGTAATAATGAAGATACTTTTTAAGAGCTTCTCTTGCTTGAGCATGAACACTTTCATGAGCAATATTTGGATTTTCTTTGTAGCGCGAACATTCATAATACTCTGAGCCGTGAGCCTTCCAGTCACCCAAACACATCCAACAAAATTCATGTTTGCAACTGTAGCACTGCATATGGTTACAGCCACCATTCTTTTCAATACATATGTGACAGCGGGGGCACTTTAAATATAAGGATAAATGGTTAGATTGATAAAACTATGATCTGAAAAAGGACGTAAACATCAAGGTGACTTACATCTTTGGTGTGAGCGCTGATGTAGTTGGCAGTTTCACTATCATCTGCACATTTGGTGAGCCATTTTTTTATTGTGGAACAGTCCGTAGGTGCATGGTAATTCATCCCACACTTAAAACTGTGTGAACAATATAAATAATTTTGCATAACAAAAGACAAAAGCTGGACTTACAAAAAGAAGACTAGAATTCAAGGATACATACCAAAAAGATGTTTTGCAGTTTGTGCAAACTGCCCGTTTTGCTCTTGGTTCCTTGGCATGGATTAGCACTTGACAGTTTGGACCAGGACAAAAACGTAACTGGGGATGGGATTTTACATAGTCGTGGAAAACAAACTGTTGATACTTGTCCCTCAGATTTGGTTTATTTAGGAGAGTTAAAACAAAATCTTCTGGTGCCAAAATATCACATTGCTGTGCCATACAACTCATTCCTGAAAATTTCAATAAAAAAGTAGCAATAATATTAATAAACTACTGTAAGAAGGATTGAAAACTTTACACATACTTTGAATATAATTGTATGGATTTAAGCGCAGACTTACCAGTAGAAATTCCTTGAATAATCTGAACTTCAAAGTGCATTGTCCAGCAGTCTTTACAAAATTTGTGACCACAAGCTAAACTACTGAAAATTTCGACATTACATAGCATCACACAAACTGGACAAGGCTTCTGGTTTTCATCTTCTTCCAAGCTATCTTTAGATGAGAGTGAACTTTGTGAACTATGAGAACTGGAACCATCAGAGTTAGATGGTGGATGTGGTGGTTTAATGCGAGACTGCACCAATAACAGGGAGGCATCAGATCGATACTTGGATATTAAATCTTGTACAGCCCATCCATGAGTGTGGAGTAAGACTTTAGCAAGTGACGGAGTAATCTGAAACAATCAAGTCATTAGTAACAAATAAATCCACAAAAGAAAAACTGGTATTGATGAACTGAATGCAGTGCACACCTGTAAACTACTACTCAGTAGTTCCACATTTTCATTCAATAAACGTTCTACTTCTTCAACTGACAGACACTCAAATATAAAGAACTCCGGATCGATTTTACTTGGATCAATTTGGTCGATGTCACAGTCATTTCCAGTGTTGTAATAATCCGCATAGCAACAATCATTATCAGAATATTCCATATCTGAATCACATTCTTCACTGGACATCTGTAAACAATAACAAAGAAAAATTTACAAAAATTTAATTAAACTAAAATACATTTGTATGAGCAAAACTATGACTAGAGTATGGATGGGTAATTCAAAAATCAAATTGACACATCAACAAAAATTCAGCAGTACATTACAACTTTTAATATGAAATGGAAAAAAAAAGGAAAAAAAGAGAAAGGAGTAGAATAAGAAGAGATAAGAACAGACCAGGCAAGAACAATTTTTTATTTGAAATCTACTCCAAAAAGAATCTAGATGCAAAATCTTGAATGAGACAGAATTAAATGTGAAATATTTAATTAAGAAAATCGTTTTCGATATAAAGAAGAAATGGACACACAGGGCGAAAAATCTCAGTGGTACGTTCTGAGGTACTAAAGATGAGAAACACACCTTGGAGCCTCAAGAAGAACACTTAAATAAAAAGGCAATCACAGACAGAACGTGGAAGATGCGACAAAGTTATCAAAACACTTGTAACAAAGTGGAAAATCAAATATTATCGTACGATGACTCAATGGCAAACTTCTCCAACGCCATATTGAATGAAACCAGAAAGTCAAAACAAGACAAGTGACCATCGTGAATAGTGCGAATAAATGTGGCAGACATGTCACTTTACAAGTACATCCGAGCCTCAGAACACCCAGCCGAGAACCACAATTAGTTCATTTAAACCTCGTACACTTATTGAGACCGATGATCTCTGTTTCGAAACATATCAAAATATGTTGGCGATGAGAACTATAAGGAAAAAAACTTCTGCATCGTTATTCACAGTTCAGACGTTCTTTTGTTTTTTGTTTTGTATATGTGAATCATCTTCTGCTTCTGCTAAAACGTAAACGCAAGTGAATTATCAACAATTTTGATAACACACAACACACATCATTAGGTTGCACCGTTTTCTCCTATCAACCCATTAGTTCTTCTGTAATTTTGCTCTTGACCCTTGTCTGTCATCTAGAACACAATTCTTGTCAAAACGGTGGTGATAGCTTCATCCTTTGGAATTTTTCATGTACCCTCTTGGTGCCTCCCTTTGTTTCAAGAGGTTAAACTTTACTCTAATACATCTATATCATCTTCTTCCATTTGTAAATAAACAAACACTTTTGTTTCGTGTAATCCCACCCACTATACAGACTGTTAACTGTCAGACAGAACTTGAAAAGGCTCCCTTCCGTTAATTCTGCAAGGTAAACACCTACCATTCACACTGTAGGAAATCTAAGTATTTTTAAAATATTTCTCTGTTACTACTATTGAATTTCCTTCCAGATGGCTGCAACTAGTGAACCTCACCTTATCACAGCTGAAACCCGTACTCAAGCTTCTCCATATTTCATTGAATGGACAGTGCACAACTTTTTGTATCCCATTACCAACCCTGTAGATTCTCCTATTTTTAGTCTTGGTGATGGTGTTGACTGTAGGTTTCATTTGAAATTCCAAAATTTTAGTAATCAAGAAGTTGTTAGCACATCAGTCACTGTTCATTACCGATGTCCTGGGAAGGTAATTACTTGGGTTCACTTGCATGAAGTTTTCCTAATTCTTCTTTCTTATCTACTTAAATTGTTTTTATTTCCAGATCTGTTACATTGATAGAAAGGGGTTTCGTAACTCACAACAACAAATTAAAGAAAACTGGTCTTCTCAACCACCATTGAGGATGGAGAATGATTCAACTGTTCAATTTGGAACTAACTTGCACTTATCAGAAATATCAAAGAAAAAGGCAGAAAGTATACCAGATAATTCTCTCACTTTTTTCTGCTATATTACTGTGGTTGAAGAAATGATAGCTGCCATTGACAAAAGTGTTCTCCTTCACAACATGGCAACTGATTTTGAAAAAGAACTATATAACAGTAAAAGTAGTGATGTTACTCTAGAGGTAGGTATTGAGAAGAGAGCATTTGATTTTTGTTAATGTAGCTGCATTGCTTTTGAATGATTTTAAATAATGTGTTCTCTCATAAAGAATTCTGTATCATTACTTTTTTTTAGGTGGAAGATGAAACCATACCAGCCCACAAGGCTGTTTTGGCTGCCAGAAGTCCTGTATTTGCTGCCATGTTTGACAGTGGCATGTCTGAGCAACTCAGTGGCCATGTTAGAATTTCAGATATTAAGAAGGAAGCTGTGAAAGAACTACTTCGCTTCCTATATTGCTGTAGAGTGGATCGTTTACAAGATGTGGCTTATGACTTGCTCCCTGCTGCTGATAAGTACTGCCTCCCTGACTTAAAAGATATGTGTGAAAGAACAATGGTAAATCAAATTAAAGTTGAAAATGTGTTTATGTATCTTGAGTTGGCAAACAATCACCAGTGTGATGAGTTACGCAAAGCTTCAATTCGTTATATAAAAGCTAATCCAAAAGAGGTAATGTCTTGTGGTGCAGATGTATTTAGGACACATGCCTATCTGCTAGCTGAGGTGTTTGAAGAGCTAGTCGGTGTCAGTAGCTAAATTGTAAGGCTAGTCTAGAGTTCTTCTTCTACAGTTTGCCGAACAAAATAAAAACTGTCAATGTTGTTTTGCCATAAGGTTCTATTGCCTGGCCTCATTGCCATTCTTGCCCCTACATACACACACAATGTAATGTGATTTGCCTTCACTAGAGCTTTCTGATGTATGTAGGTTCAAGTCAAAACATCTTCTAGATTGGGATGTAGCTAAGTCACTTAATCAGGCAATAAGAGATCATGACTGGAATTGCTGTTTGAGCTTTTATCTTTATGAATAAAATGTTGTCATATCCTTTGCATTTCTTGTGAGATGGAATAAGCAGATTATAATGCATTCTCTTATTGAGAATCCAAATGTAAAATATTTATCAGTTAAAAAAATCAGTTGGGCGCTTTATGTGTGATTTTTTGGAACCAACAATTATCCTAGAGTGAGTGAGCTCATGGTTTAACTACAATTCGTTGTAGAACTACAGTAGCTCTTCGTTTTGTCTCTTCAAAAAGTAGGATAGTATGCTATGTCTGCTTCTATCCTGTAAATTTGACTACATCCTGTATTCTGTAAATTACATGTTGTGATGGTGTGAGGCTTTTTAGAGGGGGTTTGTCCTGACCAAGGTTAGAAAGTAAGGACTGCCAACTCTACAAAGTCTCATGTTTGTTTTGTCTAAAGTTTATTGAAAACTGTTCACAAATTTGGTTCATATATCTTACAGGTTTTCCTTCTCTGTTATTCAATTTATGTTACCACTTAATGAAGGATAGGTATGTCATGCCAACATTAAATAAGAGTTATATATTTTAATAACAAGTTATATTTAATTACAAAAAGTTACCACTTCTAGAACAATGTGAAATAAAAAAGTGTTTGAATCCAAGTTTTGCTTGTAACATTGAAAGTCAATAATGTTTAGTAAATCAACAAATGAATAAAATTGTAATTACACATCAAAGCGCAGGTTGGGAATTTAAAAAATTCTATTCTCTATAAATGAGTTATAAACTTAGTTTACTACAATATGAAACAGACGAGCACAAGAATATGGCTGTCCCCACTTTCTCTCTCATACTCATACCTCCTCTCTCATACAAAATTAAATTGAAAAAAGCTGTTACAATAATAAATTATTCTAAATTTACATTAAGTATGCTCACACTTATCTTATTAATACTAATACAGTAAAAACACTACCATATTAACAACCACAGTATAACAAGGAGGTGCAGTGCAATTGAGTACATACTAAATGGTAATGAATGGTGCTGATTTCAGTGATTTTGGTAAGGTACAATCAACCCTAAGTTTTCAAAGATATTATCAATAATCAGATTCTTAGTTTAGTCTAAGTAGACAGCAGTTTAGTATTTTTTAGGAACTTAAATCAAAGTGACTGAGCTAGCATGTATCATGAAGTAAATCACAGAATTGAACACATGAAGCACAGGATAATGTGAGACACAACTCACCTCAACTTAAATACAAAACTGACCTATACTCCTTAGAAATGAGCAGTAACTCACAAACACCATTTTCTGCCAAAATACTGGCATTAGAATAGACTTTAACACACGCTACGATGCACCACACTTTCTTGTACCACTGAGATTACCCTAAGTTCTGAAACCAGATGAAGTTGTATCACAATCATAGACTAGTTAAGACAGAAAAAAAAAGTACCCACATTTTGATGTGGGGAAGATGTGGTAAATATCAACACTCGTCTCTAGAAAAATAACACTTTGGTTCTGAAGAGAGATACGAACGAAATGAGTTTCCAATGAGAGGGTTTTATGAAAAATACCTAGCAAAAGCAAACATTTAGATCATTGCATCATAATAAATGGAAACTTTTTTTTTTTTTCATTTTGAAAAAATTAACATATGCATTTTCTTTCTAATACAATTTGGTTGAGTTAAAAAATGTTCATTTTCAAAATAGTGTGGCAGGTATTTCCATAGATCAGGTAAAAATCTTTTATAATTCAACATCTGATTGTTTTGCCTGGTTTTGCCCCTAAAATCAAGCAACAAATGTCAAGAGACTATAGATGTCTGTCAATAATAAACTTTAAAGCTCAACAATCAATAAACTATTTTTTAAGTAGAAACAAGATATTACCAGGACCCAGCCTAAAAATGTAATTTTTTAACATTCTGTTTCACACATCTCACATGAGCCTTCACCTAAACCAGACACATCTACAAAATCTGGCATCTGGCAAGGATCCTGTGAGTTGACATACTGCTCAACTCTTTTTAGTTTAGTCTTTGTTAGCTTTGGCTGATATGTCTGATAAATCATCTCAGTGTGATCATGCTGTTGAAAGTGTATGTTCCCAAGCGTGTGTGACCTTGCTCAGTCAGGCAGCCGCCGGTAAGCGTCAGGTCGTGCTTGATGGTTGGTGCGGTCTGTAGTAGCATGACCATGGCGTATCCCTCCCCACAAAAATGGAAGAGCAGCAGACAAGAGAAGACCTCCAGCTAGGTAAGGTCTGTACCAAAGCCAAGAAACTGCAACAGCAGCTAAGCAGCTTGTACTGGACATAGTCATGCTAATAGAACCAGATCCCCCAGCAAGAAGATCACGAGCAAGTGAATTGCGTTGTACTGAAACAAATGGAAAAAATCTCAATACTGTCTCTACATAATTATGAGGTTTTTGAAAGAATAAGGAATTTATGATACGACTGCAAGGAAAATTTCAAACATAAAGAGCAAATTGAACAGGGGACATTCTTAACATATATAACTCACCAAGAGCATTTAAAAGTCCGTAGAGACACGTACAACCAAGAAAACAAATAAACCAACCAGCCCCTCTGAGTGCCCATGTTAGCCAACGGTTATTAACATGCTCCAGCCAAAATATTTCCTCAGCAGTTAAGAGGCCTTGACGAACAATGTTTATATCCACTCCTGGGGCCATTGGGTAAGCTCGTATTTCATTACCCACTTGCATTCCAACAACAGTCACCTAAAAATGACACAAATCAATTATTTAGGGATTTAAAATAAAAATCTAACAAAATAAAATTACAGAGTGAATTTTAGCAGGCTAATTTTGTTGTTTCAAAGACTAAACTTGGCAAAATTTTTGTTTTAAAAAGTATCTTACTGGAAAACCAGCATGTCCTGCATATGAAAATTGGACACGGATATCCCCAACTTCTGGTTCCCAGACATCACGGCAGTGGTAATAAAGACCAGCATGTAATTTTATATCACGTTGTTCTGGTCTTTCATCACTAGTAATTGGAACAAAGTCATTGAACTTGGCTTTTAGTTCTGGACCTAGGTTGAAGCCCCCTACTGTCACGACGTCATTCACATACACAGTACTCTTGAGCGGAAATTCTCTGAAAAGTTAAGTCTATAGGTCAAATAAGTATCACAAAACATATTCCTGATGTTCAACAATGTTTTGTTTAATT
>NW_026267243.1:518007-524030 GCF_000697945.3 Frankliniella occidentalis
AAACCACCCCTGTCCAGAGAAACTTGAGTTTTAAGGGGTGGTCTTTTGAATCTGGCGGTCAGCGTACGATGGGCTGCCTACCTCGCAGGCGAACCAGACAAAAAAAAAATACAAAAAAAATAGGCGTATCTCACTTAAAATGGCCCGGCGCCGTAAAACTTCGCCGCAGAGATTGAAAGAGGATTCTGTCTGACCAATTCCAACTATTTCCGGCGGTTATAATTTTTGGCCAAATTTACAAAGGCAAAAATAGCATTTCTGTTTTTAGCGAAAAGAGATGGGTCCGGATTCTGACGGAAAAGTAGTCGAAACGGCAGAGGCAGAGGTGACCCAGTGGACCACAAAACTACCTTTGGTTCCGTCAGAAACCACCCCTGTCCACAGAAACTTGCGTTTTAAGGGTGGGCTAATCTGGCGGTCAGCGTACGATGGGCTGCCTATCTCACAGGCGAACCGGTCCAAGAAAAACAGGCATAACTCACTTGAAATGGACCGGGGGGTGAAACTTCGACGCAGAGATTGAAAGGACCAATCCTAGCCATTTCCAGCGATTTCAAATTTTTCATTTTTGGCAAAATTTACAAAGGCATGGGTCCGGTTTTTAACAGAGGAGTACTTGAATAGATAGGGGTGAGCCAGGGACCACAAAACTATCTTTGCTTCTGTCAGAAACCAATCCTGTTCACAGAAACTTGAGTTTTAAGAGCTGGTGCCTCTTAGTATGGGCGGTAGGCTACCTAAGGGGCACTGGCTAAGAACTCTGCTGTAGTGGGTCGGCACCATGATATTTAGACAGAGCAACTGAAAAGGGAGTTTGCCCGACTAATCCAAACCAATGCCAGCAATTTTCCAAATTGTCAAGACTTTTAAAAGACATTTTCAATGATAACAAATCAGCCTGGATTTTGACAGAGGAGGATTGAAATCGACAACAAAGAACCAAGGCACCACAAAAAACATCAAAAACCACCCTTTGATGCACATGAAAGGAAGCTCCTCACAGTGTCTGTACAGAGACAAATTGGACCAGCGTTGGCAGTTACTGTCATGTCAACTCACCTATTCTTTTGGGTAAAATGACTCCATAGACTTCTCTTGCTCATGTCAAAAACATTTCCGGGTCGTGTTCCTGCAATCATATTAAACGGTACTAGTAGCGTTACTTTTTTAAAGCTTGCTTTCATTATACTCAACAATCGTCAACTTATTTTAATTACATATAATTTACTCATACAACACACTTTTAAATGCCTCTCTCCCCATGCTCTAAATGACCATGGTCTTTCAAATAACTAATATGGCACTGTACTGAAGCAAATGAATATGCATAACTAAGTTATGATAACACATTCATTGACAGTACACCCAGACATACAACAGTATTTAACAACTGCATAGAAGGGAGGAGTATACCCATTCAACACCTTTTCAAAAAAGTTTACAGTGAGCAAAGTTTACATAACGGGCATTATTTACTCAGCCTCAAAATAACTTACAACTTGTGTGTGTAAAAATTGAGCTATATCGGAGCACACTAACCTCCTACAATGATCTGAACATTCAATATTCCGGAAACCATGAATCACTATCCCTTCAGATTAATATCAAAAATCTACGTCGTCCACCCTAAAAATCATAGTAATATCCTATGAAAAATTTGGGTCGATTGTCACTGTTTATTTATTTACGTTTAGTTGTCTTCTGAAATGCCTCGCCGCGCCTCCGACAGGTGGCGCGGCGGGTAGCGGGGTGGGGAGGAGGAGAGGGGCCACGTTAATTCATTTTTTAAAAATTATTTGTTTGCCACTTGCGATCGAGATTTGAAAGCGTGGATTAGCTTGCCGCTTGTCTACTGGAGCGGTTGTTCGCAATATTCATCCGTAAGCACCTTAGGTGTTTTTTTTTGTGTTTTTTTTTGAGGGGGAGGGGGTGACATTGTGTTAGTTTAGTTGCGTCCACGGCTGTTCGGCTTTTCAGGGATTATATGTACAGAACAGATCCTTGCCTTCTGCTTACCCCCTGAAGTGAGGGGTCTTCAACTCTCCTCAGCTGTGTACTTTTGAGTATAGATTATAAGGATCATAGCGTGATTATAAGATACATAGAATGATTATGAAATGAAAAAGATTGTGGAATGATTATAAGATTATAAAAATATTATAGATTAGATTATTACTGTTATAATGAATGAAGAATAAGATTAGGACCATAGGAGGGAATTCCACTTTCAGCGCGTGTCTCAGCACGGGAGATAACGTGCGCGCAGGAAGGAAATAGGTAAGGGGTGGGGCTTAAAGAGTCATCATTACCTAATTGACCCAAGATTGCGGATCGGGAACCGATTTAGGTTTTTGTTTTGCATATAAAGGGTATTCCTGAAGTAAGATCCCACTCCGAATTTGGACTCTGTAGTTACAACCTGAACCGTGAACTTGGCAGTTCGGCCACTGCTAATGACGGACACAGTTTCTGCTGCAACAACAAATATATTTTCTTAATTTTCAGGGACCAAAGAAAAGACAAACTTGTATAGATCATCATACACAACACGATTGTCATAATTTTATTTATTTGTTTCTTTTTTGTAATATTTGTCTACAGTCATGTCAAAATGTCACAATTTAAAAGAGCTCACGCACATCTGGATGTTATACATAACGGACCATAATAGAATTATTGACAACAAACATTTGTATACATATACGACAATTACTGACAATGTAGGAATGTGGGAAATTACGGCCGATAATGGCTAAACGACCTGATTCTGTCGCCGTTATAGCGTTCATTTGGCTGAAGCTGAGCCGGAAGCTCCCGAATCTGCCTCCGTTCGAGCGCGGCGATGATGGGCTGGCACGCGGCCGGCGGACGAATTTGTCGAAACGGACTTCGGAGATGGTCTCACTCACACGTCGCCTCTTTATCTTTGAAGTGGCCTGCGCTAAATTAGCGTCCCTCAGAGACCCTATGACTGCACCTGCGGTGCCTGCTGCGCCTGCTGCACCCACTGCACCTGCTGCACCTGCTACGCCTGCTGCGCCTGCTGCGCCTGCTGCGCCTGCTGCGCCTGCGGTGCCTGCTGCAGCCCCTGGCGGCTCACGCCGCTCACGGTGCTGATGCGGCGCGCGGGCAGCAGGACGTTGACGAGCCCCCGGCGCGACAGCAGCGCGGCCGACAGCGGCGCCGTGATGACCACGGCCAGCAGCACGAACAGCATCACGTCGCGCGAGTGGCGCAGGATGTCGCCCGTGTCGCCGCGGTAGCGCGCCTGGTCCAGGGCCAGCGGGCACAGCGCAGCCTGGAGGAAATCATCGAATACACACTTACGTGACAGAAAACATTTTTAAAAAAATGTCTGAAATTTTTCCCTTACAGTTTCTTATTTCTTTTCAAATTTGCCTGTCAATATTTGATTTTTTCAAAATTTTCACGTAAAAGTTTCTCACTTTTTTAGAATATTTTCGGATTTTGAAATCCCTACCAAACAACGCACCTGGACCCCCGCCTTGGGCACCCAGGCCAGCGTCACGTACAATCGCTCCTTGATGCTGAGGTCCCCGTATGCCGTCACCGCCAGCGACACCACGATGCGAACCTGTAACACAACACGACCGCGCAATGCTAATCGGCTGGCTAATCGGCCATTACGCCGAGCAGCCTTATCGGCGCGACAACGGCGCTGCGAAATATAGAGCAGTCACAGTCACACCCTCTTCAGGGCACAAACATCTAAACCGCACTTCAACGAAAATCCATCAAGAATGTATCTTACTTTCTGGGCGGGTTTATGATTTTACACCCTCAAAATTATACCTTTGCCAGACACTTACACCCCATCCACCCTCTACCTACGGAAAGGAAGATGAAAGTTCACCCGAGGGCGGCCTTAGCGAGCGCCTAACCATCGTAGGATAGGCCGCCAACTCGACCGACGTGCATGGAGGATCGACACGTTGCCTACCCCCCAGGCTGTCCGACTCTGTCCTCCGCGCCGCCTGGGGCGCCCTCCCCGGCCTTCCCCCTCCCTACCAGCCACACGAAGAGGAGCACCCCGACGCTCCACAGCAGCTTCTCCATCGTGTAGCTCGTCTTGTCGATCTCCAGGTCGGCCCCCATGAGGCAGAACATGACGGGCTGCATGATCCGCCACAGTACGTCGAAGACGGTGGCTACGGGGTTCTGGGGAAAAAAAAAAAAAAAACTTTAGCAGCGACGGCAGGGTACGGAGCACCGGGATCCTCAGTCACGATAAGTACCATAAAATATTTGTACCTCGGGGTACAAATACCATGGTGTCCTTATGAACGCTACTGGTGGTGGGTCCCCGTGATAATTGCACACCGCCGCGTACAAATATCGCGGGGTCCCTACGCGGGTCCCTTTGGACTCCAGTGGTGGTCCCCCACGATGATTTGCACCCCCCGCTGACACGCACCCCGCGGTAGTCGGGCCCCCAGCCCTGCGGCCGCCAGCCCCTGCTGGCCACGTAGGCCGTCACGATGCAGGCCGCGGGGCCGCCGCCGAAGAAGCCGATCTTGGCGAAGCCCAGCATGGAGAACAGTCCCACGGAGCCCATCATCAGCGAGCGGATGGTCATGACATGCGGCTGGAGGGGACAGAAACAGAGGGGTTCGAAAACAACTCCATTTTCACGCGTTTGCCGGACACGCGACGCTGGGGTCTCACGTCGAAGCGGTCCGGGACGTAGCGGATGAAGACGCCGAACACGACGCCGAGCAGCAAGCCGCAGCCGACGCCCATGATGCGGTGCAGCAGCACGTACGGCAGCGAGTCACCTGGGGGAGGACGGCGGCCTGGTCAGGCAAAGTGCACCGGGACGAGGCGAGCGATATCGGGGAGGAGGAGTCAGTCACTCACCGGCGAACGAGAAGATGATGGCCATGACGATGCCGAAGGCCACGATGACGAGCATGTCGTTGAGGCAGGCGACGGCCACGAGCACCGCCTTGACGCTGCGCCCCGCGCCCATCATGGAGAAGCAGGGCATGAGGATGGAGGGGCAGGCGGCCGCCATGATGATGCCGGACAGCAGGGCGAAGGGCACGGGCATGTCGAGCACGCAGACGGCGAGCGCGGCCACGCAGCCGAACTCCACCACCCCGGGCACGATGGCCAGCCCCACCATCATGGGCGAGGGCCGGCGCGCGCCGTCCGAGTCCAGGTGGAAGCCCGTGCGCAGCATGAGCACGACCAGCGCCCACGACCTATCGAAACCATAAACCAGCGTTATTGTTTCGATTCGATCTATCGACCAGAAAACGTCATCGTTTCATGATATCGATTACGAAAAACGTCATCGTTTTGAGGTGTCGGTCATAAAAACGTTATCGAAACAATCGTCTCGACGCACCTGGCGATGTAGATGAGCGCCTCGTGCCGGGCGCTGAAGTACTCGATGTAGCCGAGCTGCCGGACGCAGAAGCCCACGATGAGCATGCCCAGCAGCGGCGGCAGCGAGGTGGCCTTATTGAGGAAGATGCCCACCAGCTGCGGGCATGGACGGAGACGGCGGCGACGTCAGACGGAAATTGGCGGGACGGAGCGCGAAGCACGGAGAACGCCGCTGAAGATACGCCGCGGACTATACCTCGCCGCGACTTGACGACACTCACCTGCGCGACCACCACGGCGGAGACGATCTGGAACCAGCCGTTGCCACCGATGACGAGGATGGCAGTGCCGATGAAGAGGATGCCGATCATGACCATGGCGAAGTAGCGCGCCAGCCAGGCCTTCGACGGGCACAGCGGGTGCGCCAGCACACCCCGCAGCGTCGACCCCATGCACCGCATCCACTTGCTGCGGAGTTACATCGGACATGAGCGAAGACAACGACACGCATACCTATTTTAGATTTATTTTCTCACATTCCTGGCATCATATTTCGGAATGATCTTGGAACCGAAGGGTACTGCACTAGAAAATTTCTTTTGTCTTTCCCGATTTTTCTAGATTTTTATTCTGATCTGATCTCTTATTTTGGATTTTCTCTAATTTTTCTC
>NW_026267243.1:524455-529948 GCF_000697945.3 Frankliniella occidentalis
GGTTAAAAGAAATATTAAAACTAAATCATACTTCTGGTTTTGCGTACCTTGGATTTTGATGATTCATGGGGCGAGCAAAGTGAGAACTATCTATCAGTTTGTCCCTCCACTCTGTGGTGTAGTAATAATTAATATCAGTGCGCATAGCATCACCCTCAGGTAAATCACTGTTGACACGCACATTGAATCAAGATCAATTTTCATTCTAAATGCTAAACACAAATCAATACAATGAAAGTTTGCCTTACACAAGTGATTCTTCCTCAACCCATTGAAACATCTGAACTCGACGCTTCAGCTTCACTGCTTGAACTGCAACGCCATAATCCATTTCAGTCAGAGGTTCACCAACCGATATCTCTCCCACTAAATGAACTAAACGACCACTGTTCTCTGGAAAAGGTTGTGAGTTTGGACTTAAAACTACAACTGAAGCTAATGATGTATCAAGTGCTTTGCTTGTCGTAACTGCTCGTCCCTGTAATAAATTGAAGGAATAGAATCCCGAATGCTATTCATGATTGATTGATCTGACAGATAGGTAAGAAGAAAACACAAACCTCATTCCATACTGTCAAATAAATTCCTCCAAAGTACAACACCATCCCTATTGATGTCAGCAGCCATGTCTCCCGTATCAGTTCCCTCACTGGGGTAGCATGAGGACGAGATCGAGTGTGAAGTTGATTGTAGCTATGACTACGTCGAGGCTGCATTTCCACTGACACGACTTACACCATCACACCTGCAGAGGCACAAGACAAACTAGGTACACAGAGGGTACAGTCAACATAACCTATATGCTCACACACATAATGTCGAGTCTGACAAATATCCGAAGTGGCTACTAGTACATTACAATAAATTTTGAGCATCGAAAGCAAAAACATCTACTTTAATTGAAGTTCAGCCTCAAGTGCAACGCAAATGGTATTAATTTTACGATTCAGGTCAAATTGCATTTCAATCGGGGAACAAAATCTTCTGCTAGCTACACTACACCGTGCTCCAGTGCTACCACTACCACACAAGATAGGGAACACAATACTGCCAACGTCACTGTCACTGGCGTCAAATTCAAAGTCGTAGGTTCGAAAGGCCATGTAGCCAGCGCCCATATGGTGTTGAGATAGCGCTTTATGACTTTTTTGTTCTTTAAAAACACTAGTGTAGTCGTACAAATAGTATTAGTGTCTTGTCAGCGTCACCACACACGAATCTACACAATCTACATTCCACACACTACCAATTTACACACGCCCTACACCACCTGCATAGCTTTACCGCAACTGCATCTACACGACTACCGAATAAGAGCGAACCGACACCAACTAAAGCGGAAACTTCACCACATCCAGCTGCAGCAAACCGGGGAGGTGCTGCCGTATGACGCCCGAAGCCTAGCCTCCTTGAACCAGGTAAGAGTCATGAGGGAAACGGACAAGGATCTCCTACGCTGCGTTCTGGTCCGCACGGCTCGCTCCCCAGGTCCTCCACGGCCGTCCCCTGCATGTTGCTTACCGACTCGGCCTTCGCCCCGGTGCCGGTCCCTCGCTGGCGCCAGGGAGGTCGCCAAAGGCGCGTGGTCGAGCAGCTGCAGTCTCTCGTGTAGAAAGGTAGTCGTGGGCTTTGGCACCGCAGACTCCACGACTCAAATCGATCTGTGAATTCTTCCAGTGCCAAGACTCACAACTAAACCTTTGGAGAGCGGGCGGCGCCGACGGCGTCCTCTTGCCGAGGTCGTCGGGGAGGCCGGGGAGCCCGAGGCCCTCGCCATCCTGGTGGTTGTGTTGAGCCGAGCACTGCTGGGTGTTTGCCGGTTGCCAGGCAGTCACCCGATTGTTGTCAGCGTGTCGTGTTCAGTTATCGCGCCCGGCGGCCCAAAGGGCGGCGCCTTCTCGACCGCGCCTCGCCGTCGAGTCGACTCGCTCCGGTCCGCAGGGGGGAAGACCACACCTGCCAACAGAATGGAACACTGATGTGACGAACATTGCACGGGGAAGGGGGTCAGTAGGGGGGGGGTAAGAGCGGGGGGAAGGTGTCGGAAGGCAGGAAGCAGACAACGTTGCCCATCTTGTTGGCAGCGTCGGCTGTCCCGTCCCGGGGAGGAGAGGGGAGGGGAAGGCCCGCGGGCCCGCGGGCCCGACACGGCGCGGCACGGCCCCTGCGGGCAGGCAGGCCCGCTAGGCACGCGCGCACGGCGGGCCGGCCCGCCCGGACTCGGCAGGCGTCTCGGGGCGGAGCTGGTGGAGCGGGCGGCCGCCAGAGCCACGCGATAGAGGGGCAGTGCCGGGCAGTGCCCATATCACGCGACTTCAGGGGGGGGGGGGAGGTCCATATATTACACGGGGTACCAAAAGGATCAGGACCGGTTATTTGGAGTCCATAAGGACCCCATGACATTCTCACCCCTCACCCACGGGTACATATCACGTGGCACAGCCCCTAACCGGTGACGTACCGCCACCTCCTCGTGCCCCCCTCCTCGCTCGCGGTGTGGCGCCGGGCGGCGCGACGCGGCGCGCACGCGTTGGTCGGTTCGGGACAAACGGGCGGGCGAACGGATGCCGCGCTCGTTGCGATCCTATCGACGTCCGTTGGACGTCCGCCTATGGCTGGCGGCCGAGTGTCCGCACCGCACCGCACCGTGCGGCCCACCGGGGCCCAGGCCCAGGACCCGTCGTGCGCCACAGAGCCTGGCGGTGTTTTTGTTCTCACACAACAACATCCTATACCGTCAAAAAAAAAAATGAGCTAGTTCTCTCTTAACCAACAAATTTGTCACGTCCACACAGGAAGAGTTGCCTGTGATTTAACATAAACCAGAGCGTGACCACACAATGGCCATGCATCACGTGTCGTACCGGCGGCGTGACCCCTGACCCGTAACCCACACGCGTGTGGCGCGACGGTCGGAAGCCACCCAGTGCTTAGCGCGTCATTCATTCAGAATTGTCATCGCACATATCCCGACACGAGAGAAAGTGAGATAGAGCGACATAGGGGCAGAATGAAGGAGGGGGGGGGGGCAGAATGGTGATAGCCTCTCTTGGTGGCGCGCCAAGGCAGCGGCGCGTATTGTGTGTGATGCACATGTGATTCATCCAGATGACAAACGAAAAACTTGTGAGCCGCTCGTTTGAGTCGAAAAGCGCGGGCCGCGGGGCCGAGCCACCGCGCGATAGGCGATTTGGTGGGGGGGGGGGGGGCAGGTGGCGCCGTCTGGGTATTGTATTGTTATCCTCACGCGAGTACGAAACGAAACGGCGGAACAAAAAAATACACAGCGGCGGCAGCGAAGCTACTAGCAGGCGGGACCAGGCTACGGACGCACAGAGAGCTGATCGTGATGATCGTGACGATGACGTCGCCGCTGGCGAGTCTACGCTCGCGCAAACATTTTAAGGAATAAAAAGAGTCGTCATCATCTAGACGGGCAGATATGGCAGAATTGTAACCAAAGTTTATGAGTTATTTATGAAGCAGGCAACGCAGGATTTCATGACAAAATTATGCGATATATTTACGACGGGAAATTAATTATAATATTCCAGTAAGTCATAATCGCCGAGGTGAAAATGCTGGGCAAATTCTGAGGAAAACTGTCATAGGTACCATTATTTTTCTCTCATAAAATGCAGCCCCCCAGAAAAGTGTATGAATGAAAATAATTGCTTCCTGTCGGCTTCGACCCAGCGCACCACAGGGTACGCGACCACTGGGCCAGAGGTGAGCACAGGGTCCGTCCCCTCCGTGTAGTCTGGCTTATTGGCTCAGTCAGCTCAAGCTCAAACCCGGCTCGCTCACTAGCGCTGGTGCTAGCCCGCCGCGTTGACCAGGTGGTTCGGGAGCGACGGGTGAGAAGAACGGGTTAACCCACAGGGGTTATGGCGCCTTTACGGGGCAGAAGGTGGTGTAGGCAAGCCCGCCTCCCGCCCGCATCGGCGCGTGCAAGTACACGGACTACGGACAGAGACCATTGACGTGGAGCTTGACCCCCCCTACCCCCTCCCCCAGTGTGGGAATCCTAACTACAAAGTCACACGGAGACCAAAGGCCGAGCCCCAGGAGGCAGTGTGATGGCAGGCCGCAGAGCCTGGAGGGGGACGGACGGGTGAGGGGAAGAGGGGGTCACAAAATTGCGACGGAAGTATTTACAGAGCGCGGGAGTGCGACGACTAGTATTTTGGTCGTCCCCGCCCTTCGATGCGGCAGTTGGTTTAGAGCAGTGCAGCCAACTTTTGGTAGGGCAGCAATGTTCAAATACCCTCACCGGTTCCGCGCCCGGTCCCTGCTCCACCTGCACAGTCCTCCCATCCCGCCCACCGAGCTGTGCACAGCACCCCCCAGGTCCGGGCTAAGGGGGGGGGGGGCACCGGCGTGGCGGCGGCATGGTGACCAACAGAGCGGAACTGTGCGGGGAAAAAAGGAGGGAATGGGGAACGGAGCGGCGGCGGTGGCTCGCTCGGCACGGCAGCGCGCGGGCGGCCGGGTACCAACCCTGCCGAAAATCACACACAAAGACCGGCGAGAACCACGACGACGACGACGAAAACAAAATGATTATTTTTCTAAAAAGAGAAACAAAAGATAAAAAATAAAAAGGCGAGCAAATAGCTGCGCGCGCGTTTACCTGAGCCGGGTGCGTAATGTATACCGACAGGTGCCTCTGAAGTGTGTGCCGCGTGGCGTGGCGTAGCGTGGCGGCGAGGAGGAGCTCTAGCGGCGGCAGAGATAATCACCGGGACCGGAGGACTCACGTACTCACACACACACACACAGATGGCATAACTGCAAATATGCCCGCACACCGTGTACTAGTATGCACAGCCAACAAACAAACACTTTGCAGCGCGACTGTACTCGTTACAAATGCACAGCAGGTCGCTCTGCCTGCTGTAGCCGCGCTGTGTACTGCTGCTGCTGCTGCTGTAGCGTGAGCAC
Organism: Frankliniella occidentalis; assembly: GCF_000697945.3. Lineage (NCBI taxonomy): Eukaryota > Metazoa > Arthropoda > Insecta > Thysanoptera > Thripidae > Frankliniella > Frankliniella occidentalis. The sequence continues at coordinate 529,400 of NW_026267243.1, forward strand.
CACGGTGAGCACCGCGTCGAACGAAGCCACGTCGGGGCGCGGGCGGCGAGGCGGGGCGGGCGGGGCCGCGCAGAGTCTGGGCGCGGGAAAGCCACTGGAGCGAAACACAACCGCGCAGCCCCGGGAGGGGCGTGGCGCGGCGCAGAGGAGGGCACCGCGGCGGGGAGGAGGCGGGCAAGGCGGGGGGCGCGCCCTCCGCGAGCTCAGGAAGCGCGCCGCCCCGCGGCCACACTGTCGCACCGGCCGCGCGGATCACCACGGCGATGACGGCGGCGCAAGAGATAAGCCGCACAAGGCCCGCGCTGAAGAGTGGGGCGAGGGCGGGGGAGAGCCCCCCCCCCCCTCCTCCCCGATGAGGATGTCGTCCAGTCCAGGACCGCGAGGTGTCACAGGCGCATCACAGACCGGCGGCGGGCGGGGCGGGCGAGACGGGACGGGCGTTCAGCTCTCGGGCCCCGCGGCGAGGCGACCTCGCGGGCTGAGTCACGGCCGGGACGGGGCGCGGCGAGGTGCGGCGGGACGCGGCGGGGGCGCGGCGGGGCGCGGCGG
>NW_026267243.1:531096-535823 GCF_000697945.3 Frankliniella occidentalis
ACTCGTGTAAACGGATGTTTGGGACTTATACGGACACATTTCTTAGTGTTTACAAGTACGTAGTACCGGGTGTAACTGAGAATACGCAACAGCGTGGCTCGATTGCATACTCAATATGGCTGCAGGGGCCATGGCCCCTTACGGGCATAAAGAGTAGGCAAACCCGCAACACTGTTGCGTATTCTCAGTTACACCCGGTACATGGCAGGGTGGCAGCAGAGGTGGTAAATTGAGAAGACTCGGCCATTCCTTTGTGGTTACGTTCTTTTACTTTGGATGACTAAACCGTAACCTACCCTCAACCAAACTTTGATTTACCATCACTAGGCAGACGGGGTAAGGTGGCCGACAACAGGACACCAGAAAACTGCACAAAATAACATTAAACACAGCAAAAGCCCTGAAAGGTGATGATCACTTAAATTAATACTCTGTGACATACGTATTAAATAGTGACGGCATAACGATGCATCGTTTTCATGAGTTTTCAACCTACTTTGATGACAACACATCGATGGTCGGGTCGGCCCAGACCGGCGCGGCCCTCCGCCCTTCCCTCCGACCACGCAGGCTGTTTACCTTACGCGACGTCCTGGAACAGACCCCGCCGTGATGAGGGCGAGCGGAGAGGGGTGTCTAGGCGACGGGCCGCAAACTGCACCCCTCCCCTCCCCCACCGCCGTCCGCGGGCAGCCGCCGCCGCCGGTGCCAGTGACACGCAGGCGAGGGGTGGGGGCGGGGGCCGCACGGCCGCACCACGCGGGGCGGGGGTGAATGTCACGGAAATGTCACCTCGATATTAGGCGCTGCGCCGCCTCCGCGTGGCATTTCAACCACCCCCGCTAGGGTCGACCCACGGCTGGCTGGTCCTCCACCACGGAGGGCGGGAGAGAGACCGGATGGCGACGCAGACGCACCGTCTCTCGAGTGAGCCGCCTGAGAGGTAGGCAATTTTGGATACAGGACCCCTGTAAGTAGGCAACGCATGGCGCACCCCCGCCCTGTCAGCCGGGCCTTGGACCAACGCCTCTGGGGCCGGACGGCGTGCGTCGTCCACCTGGTCCACCCGTGCAGCCGGCGGCACACAAGCGAAGCAAGCGCCCCCTGCCCGCCACCAGCCGCCACAGCAGGCTGCGGCCAGGTCGGACACCTGCGCGGGCCACACAGTATACGCGGGGGACGGCGAGACCCGCGCCGGCGCAGCACCCTCCATCACCGTCGAACGACACAACGACTCGCGCACCTTGACGGTGAGGTATAGAGCAGTAGAAGGAGGGCGCAGAAGCGCGTCGCGAACGGGTTCCGTCCGTCCTACTGTATACAGCAATTTGGGCGGCCTTGCTTGCGACGACTCGACAGGCAGGCCTCGCCTCGCATCACTCAGTCCTGCTATACCTGAGCCCGACGCACGCACACACACACACGCACACAATCGCTCTGCCCCGCGCCACGGGGGCCACCTGCTGCCCGCAGTCGCGCCCGGCCCGCCTGCCTAGCGGCCCTACGCCACTACGCCACTACGCCTGCCCTGCCGGGTGTTGTCCGTTACGAATTTCTAGTCAGCTTCCTCCTCCCTCCCCCCTTTTCCCTCCACACTCGCTCACCCAACCACCTCCCTCGCCCCCCCCTCCCCCCACCCCCACACCACACTTCCACCTTCTGCTATCATCGCGCCGGGAGCAGCGGGACCGCCCCCGCTCCTCCTCCCCCGCCCGCTCCCAAGTGCCCCGCCTACCTACCGCGCTCCCGCGGCGCTCTGCTACCGCGGCCGGCAGCTCCAACGGCTCCAACGGCTCCACGGCCCTGCCGCCGCCGCCTCGGCTACGCCACCGCTGGTCGCCGCCGCTCCACCTGCAACACACGAGGAGCATCAGGAGCACGAACAACATGCCCGGCACAAACATTAGCTGGAAATAGAGTCACACACTTCATTTTAAGTTTTGCAACCAACCCCGCTGAGAAGCATCCCTCGATACTTTTCCGGTAAACCACCACCATACCATATGGCAGCATCCCGTTTCTCCTGCTTTTCACGCGAAGCTGCCCTACTCCTTTTCAAACCCTCTCGTTTGTCCTCTGTCTTTCGCCTCTCTCTCTCGTGTGTACACTCTACCAGTCGGGCCGAGGCGTGTGATCGTGATCGAAACCGAGGCGATTACACCAGCTTATTTGGCCTTCCAGCAAAGCGCGTGTGTGGTTTTAGCTTAGCCGGCGCGCACACTGTGTAGTACACTGTACCTACACTTTCACAAAAACAGTGTCGGATTTGAAATAATACATACAAACGCATTTGCCCCGCAATCGCCCGGCCTTATACCCCGGACAATTTCGTAAGTCATACTGTAGGTGCGTAAGGGCTTGCCTGTCGTCTCTTACCACGCCGCCTTGCGACCCCTTGGGAGTAGGCACCGCGTCCACAGGCCTGCAAGCGCTACAGTATAACTCCGAAATTGAACCGGGTCTGTGGGCGGAAGGAAACCCTGTAGTAAGAATGGGTAGTGCTAGTAGAGAAGATGACGCTAATGGAGAACGCCTAAAAAATAAAATAGTAGTATACGCGGGGCCTCGCGGGGTGGGGAGGGAGGACAGGGACATGGCCTGGCTCGGCGCCGGCTCCACATTGACAGGGAGTTTGTGTCGGTCCGTTCACACGGTCGCTTTTGTAATTACACGGCAATGCAAAAAGGCGACCGGCCGCGCGCCGCTCGGCTCAGCGCCGCCCAAAGGCCGCTCTTTGCTGTGTACGCCAGCCTGCGCCAGCCCAGAGAGCAGCGCCGCCGCGCGATGCTCGCTTGTTTTCCGACGCAAACCGCGGCTGCACGCGTTGCGGTGGGCGCGGAGGCGCGAAGGGCGCAACGCAAAACAGATTCAATCTCACATAAAAAAAAAAAAAAACGATAAAAAAAATCTAGAGGCAACAGTGTAACAAAAAATGTTATTCCCAATCCTTCTCTGGTGGGGGGGGGAGGGATTGGGAATAGAATTACCAATACGATAGGGCCATGGGGTCAGGGTAATTTTATCGAATATCGCACTTCCGGTGCATATCTTTCTCTTTTTCGCGTGTTTTGAGGGCTGCATTATTTGTAAAAGTGGTTCCAACGGCATTTGATTTCAACGCTTTGAGGTGTGTTCCCCGTTGTCAGGGCAGTCGGGTGGAGGAGATAGACAACTCGTCCTCCTCCAAAGGCCTGCAGCGTGTAGCCAGTCTTGTGCGAGATAAATGTGTTTCGCGGTGTTGGTTTCGACCGCCCCCCCCCCCCCCCCAAGCCCACTTTTCGCACTTGCTCAGAGGCGCCTTAGCTTGCCTTGCTGCTCAGCGGCCGGCAGCGAGAGGAGCTGTGTTGCACTACTAATGGGATTTTAACGACGAGCGGAAGTGCAGTGCAGTGCCGCAATCAGTTTGTCGCCATTTTCGTTCTGTGCCTCTCGCGCGTCAGGGGGCGCGGGCGAGCGATGGCGAGAACCCTCACCACCTTCTCTCCAGCGGGGGGCGCTGCGCTGTGCCGGTCGGACGTGTGGTTTTCTTTCTTTTCTTCATTTTGTAACGTCTCTAGTAAAACTGCGTGGGAAAGGTGGGCCCGTCGTTCTGACGGACTCTTCACACGCGGCCACCCACCCAAACGTTGTCCCGTAAGTCCAAAGTCTTTGCGGGAATCGTCGCACAAAATTCAAGTTATCGAATAACGTCTACGAGCTATCACTAGTTTTCATTTGTGGTGACAAGCCACTCGGAAGTGTTATAGTAATGTGTACAATACACAATAGAGATGAGGAAGAATGGTCTCTTTCTCACTCACAAACTTGCGTCATATTAGTCACCGAATTAGGATACAGCTTGTCTTAATTAGTTGCATACACACTGGGGTCCATAGATAAAACCTGCAGAGGCAATTGCCTGAATCTTCAGATTCTGTACCAAAGTGCAGTGAAGATAAGGTGGACCTCTGCACTTAGTGTTGCACACACTCAAAGCTTATGAAAACTTTTATTTATGGCTTGCTGGGTAGAACGCACACAGAACTCAGTAAGCTAGGAATAAAACTGTTCATAAGCCTTTAGTGTGCAGGATCCTGTCCTGTATCTCTACATACTCTGCATGCCATGGCATTCCCCATTATAAGGACTTGTCTAATGCCGGTTTGTTATCTTACAGATGTTTTTTTTTTTCAGGGCAGTGCCCGATCCGACTCAATCATCAATAAATCAAATAAATTTCTCTTCTGCGAAATCTTTCAAACATAACTATGCGCATGCGCAAACAAATAATGCAGCTAGAGGAGAAATGTCTATTATCCATTGACATTGAGGATGGGGTGTACGGTGTTGTCCTCATTCGTTTAGTTGCCCCCCCCCCTCCCCGGGGGCCCCAGCCGCGCGCCCTTTCGCCCTCCGCCCGACACATCCGCTCCGTAATTAAAACGCAACGTCTTCTCGCCGACATATTTGGACATGATGAAGCGGAGTCCGACTGAGTCACCTCCGCGCCGCTCAGCTCCGCGCCGCCGGTGGACGAATGCTCCATGCTCCATCCTCATCACTCTTATTGATGGTGATTGTTTGCACACGATAGAGAAGCGTCTATAGAAATAGATCCCGAATAGATCCGCATGACGCCACCTCGCGCTGCCGTTGCAGCACACGGCGGCGAGGCGAGGCCGGCGTATCGTGTGAGGTCCGGCTATCTATTTGTCTGCCAGTAGGTATGAAATGTGTGCCTCTCTCTC
>NW_026267243.1:536763-542181 GCF_000697945.3 Frankliniella occidentalis
AAAAAAAAAAAACAGCGTGCTCAATGTTTTTATAATGGTAGGACGTTGCACCTATCTGGCGGTGTAAAGGAAACTCTGCCTCTAATGCCCGATAATGCCCAAATGTCAGCAAAAGGCACTTCAATGGCAACCGATGGCAACTAATTTTGAAACCGCAAAGTCTCCAAATTTGAGATAGTACTCCGCCCGCTCCTTTTCAGTTTACAATTCTCTTTCCTGTTTCGTGTTGTGTCCCTCCGACGGGCGCGCAGCAAGCACGTAGTGCTCTCTGCTCTTCCCGCGGGTCAACGCTCCAGGACTCTCCCGGAGTCCCGCTGGAGTGGCGAGCACCAGCGCTCCCCGCCGCCTCCCCCGCTGGAGCCCGTGAGTCACCCCGCCATCACGGCCCACCGCGCGGAAGTACACTGCCCGCGAGGGTCCTCCGGCCGGCAGGTCAAGTGCGAAACACCAAGTCTTGCGGACTTACAAAGTGTTTGACTCTCGTTGAACGATTGCAAGTATTCAACTTCGCAGATATACAACTTTACAAGTGTTGAACACTTTGCAGACTTCGTTTGCGTGGTGGTGGTGGTGGTCTCACTCACAGCAATGGGGATTAAACTCACCAAAGAGAGTTTTTCTTTGTCAACGCGTTTTGTTTCCCTTTTTCCCCTACGCGCACTTCTCTCTCTCTCTCTCTCTCTCTCTCTCTCTCTCTCTCTCTCTCTCTCTCTCAGGTGACGGTGGCGCCGCCCGCGGCCGCGGCTAAAGCAAACGCGAGTTTCATGGCGGCCCACCCCGCCCCGCCCCGCCAGGGGCCAGCGGCCACCATTGTGCCGACGTCAATTACCACAATCAGGCATGTCGTAACAATTGTCGCATTACGATTGTTGGGCAGCGTGGCGTTGCGCGTGCAAGAGGAGGTTGGTGGGAGTAGGAGTGGAGAGGGGGAGGGGAGTCGTCTAAAATGGGGTATCGTGGGCGCCTTGATCGCAACAACGCACCCCGCGGAAGCGCCGGCGCGCCGCGTGGCACAGCGCGGTGCGCCGCGAGAGGTGAACGGACGGTCCTTACCGGCTGCAGCAGGGCAGGTGCCCAGCAGCTGCCACCACATGGAGCCCACTGTGCTCTTTTTGCCCCCCCTCCCCCTGCTGCTCCTCTCAAAAGTTTTCAGACTTGATACAATTTACAACAAAACTGTATACACTGTAAACGTCGCGGCCGCGTTGCTTGCCAAAATTTTGGCTTTCTTCTATAGAGATTGTCAAATGGTTGGGCCGCGTAGGATGTCAAATATTGACAATGAGAAAAGAAATGCCCAAATTATAGCAAGCAAAGCGGCGATGGCGTTCACGGTGAAAACATCGTAATTTGGTCAGCAGGGAGCAGGCATTTCCCAGTTGAAGCTCACCAGAGACGCGCACAGTAACACGGCGCGCGGTGTCATCCTGGGGGCGTCACCGCACCGGGCCCTCTTCTGTACAGGAAGGAGGGGGAGGAAAGGGCTCACCTTTTCCCCATTTTTTTCGTGTTTTTTTTTTTTCATGTAATTCGTTCCTCCTTTTTAATCCCCTTCTCACCCCTCCCCTCACCCGCGGCGGCAGGTAGTCACGCGACATAGCGCAACTCATGCCGCAGCCACACTCCCATTTTCATTATTTTCACCTCTCTCTCTCTCCCTCTCTCTCTGTTCTGGGGAAGCGTAGAGGGACGGTGCGAGCTGGCCGCGCCGCGCCACCTCTTGCGCGCAGCGTTGCCGATTCGCGCCCCGACGCGGCGATAAAAATGGCCCTAAACGTGTTAAACTAAAGCCGACGTTTTCCATTGTCGGCCAAGGGAAGAAAAACGCACAATATAAAGCTCGCTTCCCCCCAGGAAAAAAAGAAATGGGACGCACGGAGGAAGAAGGAAGAGTAAAAGAGAAGTATTTCAGCCGCAGCTTGAATGGGCTGCGCGCTGCGCCTGCCAGGAGTTCGGAGAGGAAGGGTACACTACCTGAGCCGCGGCCCTTCAGAGCGCATGTGTGACATGTTGGTAAACGGCTGGCTGTTTAAATCGACACCTATGAATCTACCCACAAAACATAGGAGAGCCATGAAAATTCGCCGTTGTTGAACCCCTTTCCAGCATACGCTCAAGCTAGGTCACTCGCTTTTAAAAAATGAAAGCTTGTTTCCGGTCAAAAATTTTGAAGAAATTCAAAACGTGATAAAGTTCATTCTGATTATAAGCATTTAGCTCAATCTTTTAAAAAGGAGACATTTTTATTTATTCTTTTTAAATCTCTCTAAAGGAGAACTTTTGGAAAATAAATTGAAACGAAAGCCTGATATGCACCAACCATTGGATCCAAAGCCCCAAAAATTGCTCGAAGTGTTTGAGAACAATCATCATTGTTCAAAAAGATCAGTGTTCTTCCACGTCAACTATGTTCGCGTGGTGGCACCTCTTGATGGGTGGTTGGTGATGTCTGGGTGATTAATTTTTTTTGCGCTTAAAATACGTTTAAATTTTATTTTTCCACCATATAAAATTAACTTTCGCGGTGGAAAAGACCACAGGACCGGCCAAGGCGGAGCTAAATTTAGATCAAAATGCGTTTCAAACGTACTTCACGTGATTTGATGTGAGGGGGTGTGTGGTTGCTCTAGTATTCTCATTCTCTAAAGCAGCAACAATCCAGATCAAGATCAAAAGATTTCAGTTGATGTAGAAAATCAAGTCAAAAGGAAAAGAAGCAGGAGTTTCCCGACTCGGCCGGGTAGCGGGCCCCCGTCCGCCCGGCCCGTTGCGCTCGGGAGAGCTGCGGGCGGCCTACCGGCCCCGGCTGACACCGCCAGAGACTCACCGTCAGCAGCAGCGGCGCCCCCGCCCCGCTGCCCATGCCGTCGTGTCGCGAGAGCAGAGCAGGCGTGCGCTCTGGTGAAGGACAAGAAAGGCGAGACAAGAGTTAGAGCTCAGAGATAAGAAGAGACTACAAGTGTGAGGGTTCATTGACAAATTTAAATTAGCGGCATGAAGTTTTCAAGCAACTCTCCGAAAGAAAAATAATCGGCAAAAGCCACTACATGTGTCATAACTGGAGGTGTGTGTTCCCGTTGTTCCGTGAAAAGGGTTCGCAGCAGAAGCGGCAAACGAATCAGTAACCATTGCCAAACAAAGAGGGGGAGGGGCGGGATCAAGGCTAAAATGTCACATTTTTCACCAAACTTTATTTTTACTTTTCAAAAACGTCTTCTTTTTTTAAGTTAGCATTACAAGCATATTAGTTCCAAAAGTTCGACAAGAACCTTAAAATACAAATACATTTGTCCGTCTACAACACTGAGCGCTGATTCTTTTGAAGTGAAGGTGCTCCGCATTGCTTTCGTTTCTTTTCCAGGGTACATATAGATGGGCAGGTGAGTAACCTCGGCGCAGGCAGCAGCAGACAGACCAACGTACCGCTCCACTCGGGGGAAGGGGAAAAGAGGGGGGAGGGCACAGAGATGGGCACTGACAGACAGCGAGAGGAAACGTTGCAGGTCCTTGCAGGGACTTCCAGGAGGTCCTCCAGGAGACCGTCGGGCGGGGAGAAGGGAGAGAAGCTGAGGTGGGTTGTTGTGTGTGTGTGAGAGAGAGATAGAGGAGGGTGAATGCCTCCTCCAATAGTCGCGGAGCAGCGGCGGGGCGTCGTGGCCAGAGCGGAATAGCAGAGCCAGGAGGGACTCGCCGCGAAGGAGAAACTCGCCGAGAGGAGGGACTAGCCGCAAGGGAACTTGCAGCGGAGGGACACGTCGAAAGGAGTGACTCGCAGTGGAGGGACTCGCCACAAGGGAACTTGCAGCGGAGATACTCGCTGAGAGGAGGGACTCGCCGAGAGGAGGGACTCGCCGAGAGGAGGGACTCGCCGAGAGGAGGAACTCGCCGCAGAGGAACTCGCAGCGAGCAGCGGCTCTGAGAGCGGCCACTTCCTTCTTTGGGCTCGCGACAGACAGTACGGCCGGGTGGCCGCGGGGTCAGCGGCGCCATGCTTGTGCTCTCCAATACCGCAACAGCAACATCTCTACCTTTCAGCGGGGATCTTTGAATGGCGCCTAGCCTATCGGCCCCCGAGAGGACACGCCGACGTTTACGTACTAACAATTTAGAACATGTACTGATTTTAATAAATGAAGAATTGGGGACCGATTTTAGTTTAAACCTGATTAATTTAATATTCGGTACAAAAGAAAAATTGCATCTAAATGCAAGTAAAGGGAATGTCATGTGTCAAGAGCCCTAAAACTATGGGTGGCGCCCAGTTGGGCGCAAGGTACACACGTGACACACACCAAGCGTCCTTGTCTGCGCCCCCCATCCCCACGCACACATGACCCAGACCCACACAACTGCTCCAGTGTGTGTGCGAGTGTGAGTGTGTGTGGGGACCGGCCCGGGTCCCCCCCCCCCCGACGCAAAAAGATTTGTTTGCTTTTCGCCGAGGTTCGTCAGGCTCCTGGGCGACGTATCGCCAAGATTCGCCGGAGGTTCGCGCCGGAGCGACCTTTGTCCGTCATCGAGTCGCTCCATGCGCGGACGAGCGACCTGAGTATGTTTTCAAGTCGCTCCGAGACGAACAGAGCGACTCCAGTACGCTTTCGGTTCACCTGGAGAGCCCCGGGTAGTCGGGGTATTTTCCTTTCCAGGAAACCCCGGCCGAGGGCTAGCGCTAATCCCTAGACCGGCGCACTTGAGAGCAGAAGAGGGGACGATGGGGCGGCCCCGGAACCCCCAGAGCCCGACGGCTCCTCTCCTCTGGACTGCACACTGCACACTTTGGCAGCTGGACACAACGACCACGTCAGTCTACATACGAGTTGAAGTCGCAGAGAGAACCCACTCGTAGAGAGAGGACGCATACCTCCGTACAACTATGCACATACGTTATATACGCACAATTTTAAGCGATATTATGCATAATTACGTACAATGTTGTACATAGTTAGGTACAAATTGTGTACGTAGGTTATGTATGTTGACAGTTGTACGTACCTACGCACAAAACAGTACATTGTCAGTCTGTGCCCGCCGCAAAATAATATAGCTTTGTGCTTTCTGCTCGCGTCGCGAAGAGGGGGACTTCAGTACGCTTTCAGGTCGCTCGCGGTTCGTCGGTAATAATCTTCTGGCCCGTAGAGCCCCGAGGCTGGTCGAGGAGGGACCCCGGTATCGGACACGGTCCCCTTACCGGCGAACTCGTGGTCTAGTGGTCAAGGCCACGGGTTCCAAACTCGGATGACCGAGGTTCGAGTCCCAGCAAAGGTAAAGTACTTTCCAATTAAATGTCATTAAATACAATAACTACGGTGAAGTAGAGGAAGAGGGTGGGGGCCAGGGAAAGGTAACAATCGATAAAAAACCATCACAAAGAAAATATTTTCCTTTTTGGCTATCGGAATACCGCTGCCTACCCGCCCC
>NW_026267243.1:542356-552863 GCF_000697945.3 Frankliniella occidentalis
CTTTTGGCGACCCAAGCGGAGTCGGCCCATGACGTACCAAAAGCGAACAATGTTCGCGAAATGTCACATTCGCGCTCTTCGGCGGACCGAAAGCGAACTCCACAACGAACCGTGCGCGAACATCTGGCGAACACTTAAAAAGGTCGCGGCTTGTACGCGTGGAGTTCACCACGACGCACAGAAAACGATCTAAAAGCGAACAAATCTTTTTGCGACGGGCCCCCCTTCTCTTCCCAAGGCCGCCCCTCTTCTGTACGGATGTGATGTGTTTGGCAGCCCGATCCCCTACACCGTGTCATCCTCTCGGGACCGTGTCTCCTAGCGACATACTATCAAGCTACACCAGTAGCGCGTCTTTTCCGGGGCATATCAGTTTTTCAACAACAAAAAACGAAAAAAAAAAAAGAAAAAAAAAAGAAAAAACGACACCAACGCACAAATTTAATCAGACAGATTTTGAACAGCCTAAAACCTGAACGTGAAAAACAACTACAGTACTGCTTTGGGAATGGCCAGTTCATAACCCAAAAATAAAAACCGAGGAAATTCAGAAAAACGCTTGATGTCAGTTATATAGATATTTATTACATATTGTATTATCATTACCAGTTATGTTTCAGATATAGAACCCTCTCCCAAAAATCTAGTTTTAATTTAAGCAGAATATGTAGAGATGAAGCAGTTATCTTTCCCGCTGCATGACGAATAAAAAGTGCCGACAGTCGGCGCCTTGACAGTGTCAAAAATAAGAATTGGAAAAAGAAGCGTACCGAGAGTGGCGAGGGGAGAAATAAAAAATGCAGGGGTCTTTGGGGCGCAACCGGGCAATCTCAACGGGCTAGACACGGCTAGACGCGGCTTGATTTCACGGTCTATTCAGCGCCGGGGCCGGCACTAAGGCCCCCCCCCCTCCCACCCAATGGCGCGCCACCGCAATGATGGCCGAGGTGTTCCTACTTTTTGTGTTGCTGCTGTTACCTGGACGGGCTCGGGAAAAGAGAAATCCGGGAAGCCAAGGCTAGAGGAGCTGAGCTGAGTGGTCAGAGAGGGAGCTGCTGATACAAATAAACTGTGCCCAAACCACGCACAGTAAAGACGAATTCACAACTGTCGCCCGTGAGTTCAAACAAACTGAGCGAACGGCAAGAGCCATCGTCTAGAGCGGCAGACCAAGCAAAAGGCATCGAGCGAAAGAACGAAAGGGAGAGAGATGAAGAAAATGAAAAGGGAGAAAAGAGAGAAATGACAAAAGCCGGGGGGAAAACAGGTGATGATAGAGACAGAAGGGGGTATAGGAGGAGAGGAAGGCGGCCAGCCCGAGGGAAACACTGAGCTGCCGACACCCAGCGAGACGGAGACGAAAGAGGAAAAGGCCAACGACAGTAAAAAATGACGAGGCACAAAGAAAAATCAAGGGTAATTTCGAGGCGTGCCGTCCCGGCCCTAATGCGCTGCCGCGCGGACGAGCCGCCGGACCGAGTCCAGCCGAGCCAGCCGAGTCGAGTCCGGCCGGCCAGCCCTGTTCTAGATATCAAAAAATCTAGGCGAGGGCGAGGCAACGTCGTTGCTCATTAGCGAATCTCGCACAGACTTTGACCGACGAAAGGCCAAGCACGCGCAAAAATAAGAAGCATGACGCAGAAACGCGCACGGCTTGTTTAAAATCTCATTTTTGTGAGGGTTTGGGTAGTATATAATATACCTGATCGTAGCTACACGACTTCGCGGCATACGACTGCTGAAGCTGACTGTACACACCGTACAGTACAGTGCCTTACCTCGCATGGGCCGCGCGGGCGCGCGCACGTCCATTTTCCCCCTTCCCCTTCACGCTGGAGCAAGGACCAAAGCAGGACACAGCCAGCAGTAAACTGGATGTCATTAAAACAAGGGCTGCCGCCCTGACTGCCGCTTCCGCCGCTTTTGGGTCGGTCCTAATCAGGCCGCTATCTATGTCGCCCGTTAAAACAAAACGCATATAAAGTGAGGACTAATCCTCTATAGAAGGGTACTTAACAAGCAGGCCCGCCCTTCCGCCAAACGAAGTTGCCAGCTCCGCTTCGCTCCGCCGGCAACTCCGTTCGGCAGGGGCCGGGCCTGCTTGGCCTGCCGGCGGCGATGGTCGGGCCTGCGGCCCGACCATTTCTGTCACGCGATTTGCTGAAGAATATGATCAAGTGATGTAGCGGGCCTTCGGCCCGCCTAAACCCGTCGTCTTTGGGTTTGCCCCAAAGAGTCGAGAAAGGGATGTAACGGTGAAGCACCGCGACTACAACCCACCCTTCTGCTTAGAAAACGTTTTTGGGGGTGGGGGGAGAGTTTCCTTTCTATTTTGCGGTTTTTAGGCCTTTTTCCACAACGTATTGTTCACTATGGCAATTTTTAGCTTATTTTCGTCAAAAGAAGACCCTTTAGCGCCTAAACGGTTAGAGATAGAGCGAAACGGACGAAATTTTCGCCCAAAGGGCTCTACTTTGACGAGTTACCCCTTAGGGGAACATAAAAAAAAATCTTTTTTGGGACAATTTTTGAACCTTGGATACCCCAATTCACACCCTTAGGGGTGGTTGCCAGGATTTGCCGTAGGCGTTTCGTTCTCTGGGAGTGGACCTTAAGATACCCTGAAAATTTCAAGTCTCTAGCACATCTCCTTCTTGTGGAACAGACAGACAGACAGACAGACAGACAGACACACACGAGGTCGTTTGCATAAGCCCGCTGGATAGCTTTTTCAAAGCAGAAGGGCGGGCTAAAAACACTCACCGAACCATCAACACACCGGTGAAGACCAAACGGCCGTTGGGACTCATATAAGTCTTAAAAATGTGACGACCGCCACGTGTGCGGGGAGCAGCGCGGAAACGAAATATATAATGTGCGGGGCTAATGAGACACCTCTGGCCCCTCTGGCTTTTGCAGCAGGCTGTACCACTACTTTACCGGACACGTTCGCACACCGCTCGCTCGCTCTCTCTCTCTCTCTCTCTCTCTCCAAAAGCAAATGTAAAGCTCCTCGAGTTGATGAACGTGTTCAAAGGCAGAGCAGCGGGGCTTTACGCCAGGAGAAGACGCCGCGACTCCAGGCGCCCCTGGACTCACAGACTTGAAGATCCGCATGAGAGGAGGTGAAGTGGAGTGCCCACCTCCTCCGTCCTCTCTACCTCCCACGCTCTCTCATGCCACTGGCCAAAACTCAACAGTTCCAGGCTCCAAGCAGCCAGGGTTCGAAACAACTGGAGATCGGAGGGTAGTTCCAGGCTCCAGGGCTGCGGTCACAGACGGGGGCGGCGCCGCGGATGGCCGGCCCGGGAGCCCAACACGCCGGCCTTGCTGCTGCAGGAGTTCAAGGAACCCCAGCGGCAGGCAATGGAAAGGGGGAGCAGTGGGAGGGGGGAAAGAGAGAGGGGGGGAGAGGCACAAAAGGGGGAGGGGGCACTGTCGGAACGCGAGCCTTGACTACAATTGCTCAGGAGATCCCCAAATGCCTGGCGCACGAAAAGGCAATGGCTGGCGCAATAGAGGCGCGCGCAGACTCTCTTTTAGACGAATAAGAAAAACCTAACACGCAGTGGCCTGTAAATGTATCGACAAAAATTACAATACGGAAATAAATATACTTAAGTTCGCTCAAGGGTGGTAGAGACTAGAACTTCGTCATGCCAAGCAAGAAGGCTGCTGGCATATTGAATACCCCTGAACTCGCTTGAGATTCGCGAAAATAAACGTGCCAGCTGACAACTGGACACTTCCCTGACGAAATCATAAAGGCAGTATTTGCACCAACGGTTTAAACTCCAAAATTTCAAACCCGGAATGTGATAGGCTCACGTCCTTTTGGGCTGATCTTGCTTTCCCAAGGCATAACAGCTATGGCTAAAAAATGCATGTGCTAGAGCATTAAACAAACAGGCACTTACCCTAAAAAACGTTGAAGTTTTCAGCGAAGGCCGAAAAAAACAAATTAACGACACTCCCATCCAAACGTTACGGCCCGGCCGCCGAAACCTGACGCCGCCGCGCTTGCCAGGCGGCGGCTTATAAAGAGACTCGTCATTGCTCCACTGCTACGATAAAAAAAAGAAAAAGTAATTCGCTACTCTAATTTTTTTTAGAACAAAAACTAGTTACTCTGGTATGCGAACGAACAAACCATTTAATAATAATAATGCCACAATTTAAATTTGTCGAGAAGAGAGAAGGTAAAAGACTCGCGAGAAAAAATTTAAAGCAAAGGCGCCGTTTTGGCCATACTTTTCACAGTGTACCTCCGCCAGGCGTGGCGTGAGAGTGCCGGGCCGGCCGCTACGTCTTCCGTTCGCTCGCGGGCCAGCCTCGCCCAGGTAGAGGAGACGAGGTGCGCAGCCCGGCGCAGCCCCCCTCCACGGGCCTCCCCCAGGACTTACCCACCAGGACCAGCTGCATCCAACAAGCATGCTGGAAGGCAGGATTTCGCTCCAATATCTGGTCCGGGAAACAATGGTTTTTGTTTCCCCAGGCCGGGCCGGGCGGGCGGGGCCGGGCGGGGAACTCGGGGGGCCAGCTCGCTGCCGGCTTGGCCCGCCGGCCCCGCCCCGCCAGGACATTCCCATGGAGAACATTCTTGCGCGGACTCATGGCGACCGTGGGGAGCACGAAGAGGAACTCAGCACACGCACCGCGGGCTGGGTCAAGGTTGAGGCGGGGTGGGGCGGGGCGAGCTGCCAGGCATCGTGGAGACCAAGTCCCCCACTACCAGCAGACTCGCGCCCATGTGCGCCGAACTCTTACTACATCAAGCACATGCTTGATCCCCCCCCCTCCATCACAGGCAACCCCATGACCGTTGGTTTCCTGCCCCCCTCCCCCCCCACCAGTTCCTTTGGAACGGACGGAGAAGGATCGGGGGCACGATTCGGCGGCTCTTTATACACTGTCGAGAAAATAAAAGTACGGCATGAAAAAAAAAAAGTTACCTGAAACGAGGACTGGCTCCTTCGCAACAAGGGAGCGCGCTCCTACGAGGTAGGCAATGTGGATAATGCTGCAAGTAAGTGCAGACAATGAAGTGAAACGAGAACACCCTCGCTGCTGCGCGCTTCACTTTTCTGCATCCTGCGCCAACCGCCAAGGGGGTGGTCCCATGAGAAATACTGCTGCATGCACTGCACATCCATGGCTACATGCATGGAGAGCAAACAGAGAAAAGAATCTGCAGCGTGCAGCAGCGACGTGACACGGCAGCCAACGCTGGTAAACGGCTGTTAAACAAAGAATTATACGTAAAGAATCAAGTAGGGAAGGGGGGAATGGCTTTTCTGTGGTGATACTGGATCTGATTCTTTCTGTACAGAAATGTGAAGTATAAAGATAAAATTCAAAAAGGCTTATACCTACTGGGAACTTGCTCCTCCCCCACCTCCTGCCATTTTCTCCGCATTATTATTTCTTTTCGGCAGAGTATCAGTCGGCTTATGGAAAGCAACAGCGCGCGCCTTTGCCGCAGCAGCGCGTTTGACTTGCAAAGGGGCATCTCCTTCTCCACCGGGCTGCAGCGCCGCTGCAGCGCCGGGCCGGGGGCCGCCGCAGGTCCTGATTGCTGTAATCTTACATACAAATCAGGCGGAGCGACGAGTCGCGGAGGAGGAGCGGCTATCAATACTACGGGGCTGGCAGAAGTGGTACGACGACGAGCCGGCGGCGGAATCTGACCCGGGGCCCGCGAGGCCGGCAGACAAGACAAGCATCCGTCAGGGTCCGATTCCGCCTGCGTCAGCCTGCGTGGCACGCGGCCTGTACGAATGCCTCCTGACTAGGCACATTTCTCTCTCTATCTCTCTCTCTCTCACTCACTCGCGAGCTGGCGCAGAGGCGCGTGGGCGTCGAGACTTCCAGCGAGGAGGCTGGCGAAGCAAGACTTTTGTCTGCTCAGAGAAATAGGACGGGCAGCGCGAGGCTCCATCGACGCGCTCAAAACTTTTGGAAAGAGAGAGAGAGATAAAAAGTGAGAAGCCGAAATCACGCGGGGGGATTCCCAGTAGAGGCGCCATGCGCAGCAGTTCGCCGTTTTCGCGTTCGAGGCAATTCATTTCAATCGGATTACACGGCTTCCCCAACCACAGTCAGGAAAACCAAAAGGACGACGACGAGAACGGCGAACAAACACCCTGGCCTCGGGTCCGCGGTGCAATCGAATCGCCGACGTGATCCTGGGGGGCGACCCGTGTGCGCGGACAGGAGGCGAGCACCAGGCCGCACACCTCCCCTCCCCCTCTCTCCCGCCATCTCGCCATCAGGCGCGGCGAGACAGACAGACGGACAGGCGGATAGACAGACGGACGGACGGCACCACCACGCCACCAGTTGCCATCCAAAGCATGCTTTTCATCCTTTCATTACTTGTTTTTTGACAAACGAGTGCGTGAGAGACTGCATTGATGAAAACCACGCCATGGAACAGAACACGGCCTTCCCCCCCTTTTTTTCCCATTTTGTTTTTTTAAGCAGGGTAGTTGGTAGTGCTGTGCAGAGCAATCCGTCACACGCGGTCGGTCGTGGCTGGGAGCCCCCCCCCCCTCTCTCTCTCACACACACACATGCACACACTCACTCAAACTCACACAGGTAACCCGGGCGCGGCAGGTCAGGGCGGGGCGCGGCGTGGGCCGTTGTACAGCCGCCTCCGCGCAAGCTGAGCGCTGCTGAGCTCGGCGGCGCGCCGGGGCCGCGACAGCCTCCGCCGGGGGCGGCGGCTCAGCGTAGACATGGCCGACCCGGCGGCATCGGGCGGTATCGACCGGGGGCCGGACCGGACCGCGAGAGCCCTCGGGCGGCGGCAAGGCCGGCGCCAGAGCGCCCCCGCCCGCTCCCGGACCGTCAAAAACACACACGTACACACACACACAAGCCCCACACTGAAAAGAAACATTAACAAAAGAGAGCGGAAAAAAACACACGGCACAAGCAACAGGTAGTGAGTCACGGTTGTGCCAGTGGTGGAGCGCGGCGTGCCAGTGGTGTGGATTTTGCCGAGTCGAGGCTCGCCCGCGGCTCTGCCGGGGGATCCTCGTGTACCGGATCACCCTTTCCCTCCCGGAGCCGGCCACGGCGTGCCAGCCGCGCTGTGCCGGACACTCGGCAGGCACGGCGCGGCTGGCACGGCGCTGCTGGCTCGGCTCCCTCCTCGGCGCGGCGCGCATGGCTCGACCCGACTCGGCACGGCTCGGCACGGCACGGACAGGCGGGCAATTATCTTGCAGAGAAGAGGAGAAAACTTCCGAGAGACAACTATCGAGCTGCGTGGTGGTGGCGGTGGCGGTGCTGGCGGGGGCCCTGGGCCGGGGGCGACGGCGACGACGACGACGTGCTAGGCCGCTACACATGGCACTGAGGAACCACGAGGCTGAATCACCAAAACTAACTTTGGAGATTCGTATGAAACATCCCGTGAATTCTTCCAGTGCCATTCGTAGAAGCCAGCAACAGGTAACAGCAGCAGCAGCAGCAGGACGGTGGTGGCGGAGTAATCCTCTTGAAGTCACTAAGGGTGGACCGGCTGGCCACCTGTTGAACCGCGCCAGTCCGCGGCGTGCGCAGGGAGAGCGAGCGAGCGAGAGAGAGGAGGAGGGCGAGAGAGAGAGAAAGAGAGGGAGGGAGAGGGCAGGCGGGAAGCGAAAGGCAGCAGGGAGACGGACAGGACGACGACTGGTCTGGCGGGAGGTTCGCCCGCGACTGAGTTGGTTGGAGAGTTGCGCCCAGGGCATGCCATGCCAGGCGGGCCCGGCCCGCTCGGGGAGGGGGCCCGGGGAGGGGGGCGCGCCGAGCACCGAGCACGGCCAGGGCCCGGGTCGGTGCCCGTTGGTGCCCGACCCGCCGAGTCGAGTCACACACCGCAGGTAAGTCCAGGACGAGGGGGGGGGGGGGCAGGTGAGCACGGCTGCGCGGCGCGGAGGAGGCGCTCCGGTGTCCGAGACAGCGGCGCGTTTGGTAAGGCAGCCGGAGGAGCACCGCGGTGTGCTCGCCCCGAGAGACGATCTGCGACTGGCGAGAATCCGGCGGAGACGTGCACTTACAAGACGCGGCTTGCGTGGCGGCCTGCTCTAGGAGGCGAGGCTGGCCGGGGAGGGGGGCCGGCAGGCCCGGCAGGCCAGCGACTCGAGACGGAGCGCGAGGAGAGGGGAGGCCCGCGGCGAGCCGCGGCACGGAAGGAAGGAAGAGGAGGATAGAACCTCTCCGGCGGGGTAAAAAAAAAAACATCGAAATAAAAAACAGGAGAGAATGAGGCAAGGGGAGGGGGCATGGCCTGGAGAAGGGGGCACGGAGAGCCCAAGGGGCAGTGACCACCACGCCGGGACGGGACCTGCTGTGGACTCCGCCGCCGCCGCTCTTCCAGGCTGAGGTGGCGAATCCGACATCCATCTATCCATCTCCCTCCATATCCGCCCCGCTGAATCCTTTCGCGGCGGGGTGGCGGGGAGTGTGCCGTTCGCACGGACAGCGACGCGGGTTTGTCTCCCGCCTGAAGCCAGCAGCGGCCCCATCCGCACCCCTTGGAGACCCGCTCCCCCTGCTCCCCCTGCTTCCCCCCGTCCTTCGGCGTGGTGCTGTTGTAAAGTACACCGGTCGCGAAACAGGAACGCTCCATTCTGGGAGCGATCAGACTCCTTTCTCAGCAAAGCAAAGCCATGGTCACCGCATTCGAAACACCAACACCACCACCGCCACCACCACAACCACCACTACCGACCACCGACCACCACCACCACCACCACCACCACCACCACGACAAGTATCACCGGAAAGCAACCACCACACCACCACCATGCAATCAACACCACCACCAAAGCAGCTGTAACACCACTGGCACGTCCGTGACCGCAACCGGCTAAGACAGAGTCGGTCACGAAAAATCACACCACCCATCACATTCGCACACTGGCACAATCGCAACTCACTCCTGTCAAAAAATAAGTATAATAGTACAAACAATGGCAACATCAAAGAAACATTTTTTAACGTGTTCTCTTCTTGCCGTCGCAGTTGTTGCTCAGCGAGCAGCACCTCGAGCGCACCTTCCCCTCCGGCCCCTCGCTCTGCCGCGGCTCGCGACCACCGCCCCCTCCACTCGCCTTTCTCCACCCCCGCTCTGCCTTTCAATCATCGTGCCGACTCTCTTCGTTTTGTTGCTCTTCTTCCTCTTCCTCTGCTTCGTGCTCCGCGGGCAGCCCGCCGTGAAGCTGGAGGAGAGGGGCGGCGGGGGGAGAGGAAGTACTACCTGCGGGGGGAGAGGGGGGAAAGGGGGAGAGAAGGAAAGGCCGAGGCGGGCGACAGGGCCAGTGCCACTACAGATTTCCAACCATACAGGGTCCGTTCAGTATAATTAGACAATACCTCGCGGAAACTTCTTGTCTTGGGGAAACTACAAGGGAGTCCCCGAAGCCACCGACCCCCCCCCCCCCCCTCCTTCCGCCATGCGCTTGTCTCTAGCCGAGCCCTATGAGAGTGGATCGAGGTCCTCCAGGGCCCCATGACACCCCCCCCCTTACTCCTGGCTAACATGCTGCTTGCTAACCGAGCTAGAGCTGCTAGAGATGAAAGTAGTTAACACGGTCAGCAAACACACATTTTGTAGCTAATGCACGAACGGAGCAAAGGGTGGGGGGAGGGGGTTGGGCGTAGGCCATTTGGGTGCCGTTGCAGTTCCTACTATAAAGGCTGGCATTTGGAAGAGGCGAGGCGACCTTTTTCTCTGCACATCGCCGAGGAGCTGCTGTGTGTCGCGGCGTGTCCCCGCCAGGTCCCCGCGCGGAAGCGCCCCGCCCCGCGCGCAGCTGGATGGGCAGCCGTGGAAAAGGGCGTTCTCCTCTCGGTCGGGCACGAGCCTCTGGGCTGCGCCGGGCTGCGGATAGACAGGGTCGTGTCTTGCCGTAGTCCTACTGTGCCGCCGGCCACTTGGGCCAAGCATTATGTAATATCGCAGGACGCCACAAGCACGCACGCACACACAAGCACACGCACACACACATACACACGCACGCACAGCTGCCCGAGCCGGCCGGCCCGCGCTCAACGTAAGCGTTTGTCTCGGCGTTTCTCGTGTAATGCGACAATACCCCCTCGCGAACGACGCGACGGGGCTGCGAGCCGCGCGCGGGGTACAGCAGAACTCGGGAGAGCGCATAATGGTGCCCCCTGCATCCTCTACCCCCCTCCCCACCCCCTTATCCAACCCCTCACACCATCGCCATTGTCCATTCCCGCCTAGGTGACAACATAGGCAGGCCAGGTAAGGGTTCGAACCGGCCCGTACGGTGAGCGTGGCGGGGCATAGCGGGGCGAGGTGGGGCGCGGGAAAGGGGAGGGGGAAGGGGGGCAGTCTTCTCCTTATTAAAGGCCCGACCGTCGTGCAGAGTCCGTGCGCGCTAACTTTGGCTATGGCGCACGCACGCCACCGCGGTGGTGTGCCCGCCCAAGGACGCGGCGCTCGCTCCGCGGAGGGGAGGGGGCATGGCCTGGAGAAGGGGGCACGGAG
>NW_026267243.1:557971-562405 GCF_000697945.3 Frankliniella occidentalis
GACGAGGAGGACGAGGAGGACGAGGACGAGAAGGACGACGAGGAGGAGGACGAGGACGAGGAGGACGAGGACGACGAAGAGGGAAGAGGGGGAGGAGGAGGAAGAGGGCGAGGAGGAGGACGAGACGAGGGCGAGGCGGGTGGAGGGGGGTGGAGGACGAGGGGGAGGAGCGCGACGACAAGGGAGCGAATCAGAGCGAGAGGGACTCGCGGGCGGCCAAGCTTTACCCCCATCCTCGAGCGTCTCGCCCAGCTGCCCCCGGCCGCCGCTGCCACGTGTCCGCGCCCCGCAACATGCAGTGCCACATTTTGTAAGCTTCACACCTGGAGCTGCATGACGCCGCGCCCTCGCCCCCACGCCGGCACCTTGCGAGGGCGGCTGCAACTTTGTGCCGCGACTGTACCATATTCCGAGACACAGCAGCAGCGCCATCGTCCGGACGGGGCGGGGGGGTCCCGTGCACAAGAAGCACGGTGGAGGGAGAGAAGGTGGCGGCACGAGGGGTCTGCTCGTGGGTCCAGAATCTCGACAGGTTGGGGGATTAACGCCCTAGTCGGGGCCAACTGTAGGGCCTGTTCACACTACCTTCAGTCGGGACCGCCGTGCAGGTAGGTAGGTGGGAAGCCCAGACTCAGCTTGCGCGGGACGGGCTCGTACCTGACTTCTCTCTCGCACACTCCGGCCGGGTGAGCCGGGCGAGGGTCGGTGCCGCTCAAGCTAAGTCGGGGCGGCCCGGCTACCTGCATAGGCCGCCCCGACTGCAGGTACTCTGTACCGGCACGTTAGATAGCCCCGACTCGGCCGTTAATCCCCCAACCTGTCGAGATTCTGGACCCACGGGTCCCTATGCTGGGAGACTCTCGTGCCGCCACCTTCTCTCTCTCCACCGTGACAAGAAGACACGCCACCCCGTCACCCTCCTCCGTCTCGAGCAAGGGGGAGAAACCCGCCGTGCCTGTTGTCCGCGCGGGGACGGCCGCGGCCAGTCTCCTCGCGGCCAGGACCGGGAGGGCCGAGGCCAGGTAACAACAAAGGCGCTGGGAATATCTGGTCCAACGCGCAGGGTCAGAGCGAAGGGCCAGCTCGGTGCAGCACGGCAGTGGCGTAGCAGCTAGCTGGGGTGGACAAGAGAGGTTGAGACCCCTCCCTCCCCTCCCTCTCTCTCTCCCAAGGGCCCTACTGGCTCTGGCTACGCCTCCGACACCGCGCCTGTGAATCGCGCGCCGCCCGCCTCGTCCTTCGCGAGGAGCGTTGAACTTGGCATTAGTAGCCACCCGCACCGGCCGGCGCGGGGCGCGGCGGCCTGGCGTGGCACAAATGGGCTTGCCATTAGGGATCACGAGGGGGGCGAGGACGAGGGGGCAGGGGGGGGGGCTTGATTCGGGCAGAGTTTTGGGCTGCTGCTGATGCTGCTAGCACTGTAAAGAGTACGAAGAATTGTCTTCGTAAGCCTACAGAGTAAACGGCAGCTTCGTAATTACAAAGCATGCATTGCAATTACGATGAAATAAAAACAGCGCTCTGTTGTAGTCTACGAAAGAATGCCCCCTTTGTGTTAATTTGTAATGCGAGGTTACTGATTCTTACACTTTTCACAATTCTGCTGGATCTGAGCGGGCAACTACTGAGGGTCAATTCCAGCAGCATACGAAGGCTGCCTATGACTACAAGGCATTCTTTGCAGCAAACCTTTTCAAATAAATTCCCGGGTAAAAATTATGTCTGTTAATTCAAGCAGTTTGCTGGAAATCCAAATCATTTTTCCTTGAATTTCAAGCAATATTATTGAATTACAAGACATCATTTTTACCGTGAGTGCTATCCCCGTCCTGCGGATAGGTGCCGTACACTGCACCCAGCCCAGTATCCAGCACCCTAGCCGCGTCCCGCCCTGGTCCCGCAGGGGATCATCCTCTTCACCTCCCTGCTCATCAAGCCCGCTAGCCTGTTCTTCAACCACCCACGTGTCCCCGTCCCCGATGATCCGCGGGCAGACCATCATCAGTCAAAACCATTCGCCCGTCGGGCTACGTGGGCAACCGAGAGAGTGAGAAGAATCTAAATGTATTACGGCCTGCCGATTGTCACAGTATAACTAACAAGAAACCTTGGAAACGCCATGCTCTGGTATGTTCTTTCCCCTTACTGAGCTATATGGCAGAGTGTACACACACTTATCTATACCGCAGTTTCGGCAGTTTTTCTCGTACTTAAACTGGCGTACTCCAATTTTTACACAAGTCGAATTCGTGAGGGGCGGTCCCCCAGAGCAGCGGGTCCCAAATGACTCGGTGGGCCCCATTTGGGGTCCTAAGTGGCGCGCTGGGCCCCCGCGGGTACTACCACTGGGTACCAAGCGCGGCTACCAGGCGGCCACCATTACATTAACGGATGAGAAACACGGGGAGTTGATTTTGT
Organism: Frankliniella occidentalis; assembly: GCF_000697945.3. Lineage (NCBI taxonomy): Eukaryota > Metazoa > Arthropoda > Insecta > Thysanoptera > Thripidae > Frankliniella > Frankliniella occidentalis. Next base: position 560,390 of record NW_026267243.1, read on the forward strand.
CCGCGCGTTGAATTCGTTGTGATGACGGAAGCACGTTTTCGTTTTTGGCGCGCGGGGGTGCTCTGCTGCACCAGACACCCAAGTGTTAGAACGTCGCACACTTGTAGGTGTGTCATGGACGCCATTAGCACACACAGGGGAAACAAGTGTATGAATTTTCCTACATGTGTGACATTTACACACTTTGCGGCTGGATTATAATGCTAATCGCACACAGGCACTGCTGCCGCTGCTGCTGCTGTATGTGTGTAGTGTGTGTGTGAGAGAGAGTGTGTCGTGTGGGAGACAGGGGCGGAGAGATGCCTTGAGCCACAGTGACTCACCTGGCAGTGGCTGCCCGCAGGGCGCGGTACGGTACAGCCTGGGACCGCGGGTCCCGCCGCCGCCGACTGGAGCTGAAAACACACAAAAAGCAAAGCGGGCCAGTTAGTATAGGGAAAGAAAGCAGGAGACGACATGGGACGAGTTCTTGTTCACACTAAACCATTATGCATTTTGTTGTGCATAAACTTGCAGGATTTCATGCAGCCATAAGTATGCACCAATGTTTATGCATAATAGTGTACAAAATGTGCATACTAATTATGCACACACTGTACATAGTTATGCATAAAATTGTGCATACTGTGCATGAAATCCTGCAAGTCTTATGCACAACAAAGTGCATAAGGATTTAGTGTGTTAATCCTCCTGGTTTCCTATCGACTTGCGCAAGGGCAAACGTGTCGTCGCGTTTATTTCCAATTTTCTCCCGTGCTAGTTGATTTTTATTTATCGCGCAAATGCGAGCGCAAATGACAAACTCTGTTCTGTTTAGTTGTGTAACCAACGAACTCTTCCGTTGTAATCACAGCGTTGGCGTGCGTCGCACTCGCACCACTCGCATTACACTGCGTGATCCGTTTTTGTTTCCTTTTCGCTACCCCCCTGCTTTTCGTTCAGAAAAAAAAAATGAAAATGATTAGTGTAAGCCTTTTGCTTTTGTGTGTGCCTGTGCTGATGGGTGTGGCGTGCAGGGCAGAGTGGGTGGGTGTGGGGGGCGGCGGGGTGAGGCCGTCACCACAGCAACGGGGCACAACAAACCTGCCGTGGGTAACCTCAGCATCGATTCTACCCCTGTGTGGGTACATGTACACTGGCAAAAACTCACAGGTCTCAGTATCCAACTGAAATAAACGTCTTATGTGTAGCCGTGTCGTGGGGGCACGGGCACACAACTGCATATCATACAGTACACCCAGAAAAACGCACCTTTCAATTTACGTCAAGTGCTTCCGTTCCAAAAGAAATTTTGACATTGATGGTGTACAGCTTAATACAGTTAGTGGAAGGGAATTCCATTGAATAAACGGAATTTCGCTATACGCCAAATGTCAACTTACGTTCGGATCAACGGAAGCACTTATTTGTGACGTGTATGCATGGGTGTATACGCGTTTCTTTTTCTAAGCGAAGTGAAATAACTGGTGACAAAACAAAATATGTCAATATATTGGGCGAAGCGGGCCACGTCACCCGGGGCGGGAGCGGCGCCGGGCGGGACCGGACAGGACGCCGCCGGACACACGCGGCACATTTTTTGACAGGGTCGTCGGGGCTGAATCGTAATCCATCCCTCCCCCTGCTTTGTATTCAAAACGTCGTTAGAGTTGGCCCGCCTCTGGCCCGCCCCGCCAGCGCGCGGCGCCCTTCTACGAGTAGCAAGGGTACCTCACCAGGTAGCTATACAGTACTCCAGCAGATGCCCAACCCAACTTCTGACGCAAAATTAAAGCCCGACGTGTAGGTATAGTTCCAGTCTCTTTTTAAACCTGTCGAGCACTGCACCTGATAAAGGATACGATTTTTTAAGATCATCTTTGAGTGCGGACAACTCAAAAATGGTTAGCGCGAAAACCAAAAAGTCTTCTTCACACTAAATCCTTATGCATTCTGTTGTGCATAAGACTTGCAGGATTTCATACAGCCATAGCTATGCACAGTTTTTAGCCCGCCCTTCTGCTTTTAAAAAAGCAT
>NW_026267243.1:563550-584947 GCF_000697945.3 Frankliniella occidentalis
GGCCGGCCATGCGAGTGCTGCTCGGCAGGCGTCGCGGTGGCGGTGCCGCTCACACACGCACACACACACACACACAGCGCCGCGTTGCTCTGACACACACTAATGAACGGCTGCCGCCACTGACCAGAGCCGACGCCGACTTCTCCTTCCCCCTTTTCAAAAGTTTTGCAGCCGCAGCAGCAGCAGCAGAGGCGCGGTTCTTCACAGCACTCAAAGGTACCTCCTCCGGCCCATCAGTACCTTTGGTTGACGCGGCCCCCCTAGCGCGACCCAGCGGAAGGAGAGCCAAGAGTGCAACATTGGAAAATGAACATGATTTATTACCTTTACAGCCCTGACCCTGAATGTATTCAAAACAAATTCTCGATGCCTTTGTTTGCAAAGAGATTTCACTGTCAACACCCCTAAAAAATTACCAAGTAACACCTTCTGTTTTTTCAGTGAAACGATTGCCATCGCAGCAGGGGGTATGCCGCCCGCAAACTGCGGCGAACGACACCACACCGATGAAACCTCGGCAGAGACCACGTATACGAGCCTTCAGGTTTGTTACGACAGTAACACCTAAAGGCGCGGTAGAATGCTCAAAGCGGACGTTCGTGCCTTAGGACGCCACTCTCTCTATCTCAATGCTTTTGTAAAGCGGTTAGGGATGTGGAAAATGTTTCCGAAGCTGTCGCGCGGCCACCACCACCACCACAGCCCGGCCGTAAGCCTCGGAGTGTTAAAATCTCGCGCGTCAGATCAAAATCCCGCTGCTCCTCCGCGCTTGTTCCTCGCCTCGCTCACTGCAGGAGTCCCGCAGGCCGCTGACATTATGGTTATTATAGTACACCGCAGCGGAAGTACTCGCACATGCTTCTAAAAGGCGCTGCACTGCCCGCCCTTTCCCGCTCCGACGGAGCGAGAGGAGAGAGAGAGAGAGAGAGAGAGAGAGAGAGAGACGAAGAAAGAAGAAAGGAGCAGCCCTGCCCCTGCCACGTGCCCGTGTGTCAAGTGCATCGTACAAGTCGTAGCGGCCCGACCCCGACACCGCTCGTCCCCCTTTATTTTTACTGACGTATGTCTCAATTGGTCAACTACCGGTGAACACTGTTGCATGCGAGGTTGCATGTGTTTATCACTGCGTTTGTTTTAGCACAAATTCAAGTTACTAAAAAGATTTTTTCTTGGCGAGCCGCGAGACCTCTGTTGGCTCAAAAATGTGGATCAATAGCCCGATTCGTTCAATTTTTTCCACCAAGGAACGATACCAAGCAGCCATATATACTGGTCCCAAACGGTGTATGCATTTCTATGGGGCATCTAGTGATGCCAAAATTTAAGTGAATCCCGTCCATTGCAACTGCGATCATGTCCACGAGTGAAGCACTGCTTGATGTCCGCAATGAGAAATAGGATTTCAAAGGGATCCATAAGCGCAAACACTAGTATTATACACACTACTAGTCCAGTGCTTTCCAGCCAACCCTTTGAGATGTCAGCAGTTCAGTTTTCAGAGCGGAAGTGAGCACAATCCCCACCGGCCCCCGGGGGGCGTGCGACACGCACCCCCGGCTCGTGCTCTGCGAGCGCGCCCTGGAGCCCCCTGGAGCCCCTGGAGGTTCTCCAGTAAAGTGCCTTAGCATACAATAAGCGGGCCGCAGCGAGGCGTGTGGTTCTGCGGAGAGATGCCAGAGATAGCGAACCAGAGCGGAGCCGAGCGCGGCAGAGAGGTTTTTTTTCTCTCTTGCTAAATATTAAAGTTAGAATGACCGCGCTCGCGTGGGCCTGTTGATGATAAGTGTCGGGTGCCGGCTACGGTTGTTGGGATTTTGCGGACGAAAACTGTCAGTACTGTACAAGATTGAGAGGGAAATTTGTTGGCATGAGGCAAATTCTGAGTTAATTTTCATAATGAAGAAATGATATCAATCGTCAAGAAAATGATTTTCAACTATGGGGAAAAGGGGGGGGGGAGTACTTTTGAGTTGGTTGGATCATGACAAATGTTGTTCTCTCCCTCCTGGCGCCTGATGTCTCAAAAAATATCATAGCTTCGTGATAAATCTTAACCCCCACTCCCCACTTCTTGGACGGGGGTAGTACCATGACGGCACCCATAATCTTACCCCTGGTGAAGTAGTCCGCAGGGGTGTAGTGGGGCCCGGGCACGCGTGGCTGGCTCGCGCACGGCAAACACGGCAGAGGCAGGGGGTGGGGCGGGGTGGGGTGGGAGCGGGCGGGGCACGCACGGCTCACGGCTCATAGCAGTGCGCATCACGCTTTGAAATCTCGGCAGCAGTCAGTCGACTTCCAGAAAATGAGGCCCCGACATGGTCGGTGCGCAGGCTGCGCAGGTGACCCCTCCGGCACGAGGCGCACGCCGCGCCACGCCACTGATGACAGGGCCTTACGCCTGCCTGCCTCGCACACGCATTAAAACAAGGCTGCGGGGGCCGGGGCTGGGAGAATAAACTGTATTAAGAAAAGGGTCGCGATGAAAAATAACACAGAGTGTGGGGAAAATGCAAGCAGAACACGCCGCACAACGGAGAACAAAAAGAGAGAGAACAAGACTAAAAACACGAGGGTGTGTGCACTTTTAAAATGGCATACTGCTGCGCTTCTCTAGAAGTCACAGGACGTAGACTAGAAGCAATGAGCGCAGGTACCTGCTAGCTGCTACCCTCACAAAAATAATTAACAAACATCTTCCCCCGCCCTCATGTGCACGTGCTGTGACGCCCCTCCTTATGTATTCCAAAACAAGTCGAGGGGGACCGGAGAGCGAGCGAGCGAGCGAGCGCACAGGTACCTAGAGAGAGACGTTTTGATTTAGTCGTTATCGGGACACCGCATACGGAATGCCCCACGCCTGCACAGGGTTCTCCCCTTCCCCTCCCCCCTTTCTCTCTCTGGTCTAACTAGAGACCACATCCGAATTGAATAAACCCTCAAGAATAACCAAATTCGCCTTCACATTGGACTGTTATACCGGGCGCGGGAGCGCAGCGGAAGCGGGTGAAACGTGTTATGCTGCACGGGAGATGCCCCGTCGGACACCGCCTGGGCACCTCCGGGCACCTCCGGGCACCTCCGGGCACCTCCAGGCACCACCCGGGCCGGCGGGAGGTTGGACTGGCGCTGCTAGCACCGCAATCCTGTGGTCGAGCGCGCCGGCCGCCAGCCTGCGCCAGCTCTCCTCTAGGCCCCCGGCTCGCACCACTCGTCTGCAGTTGCTTTTGGAAAAGTCTACAAAGCATTGCTATGTATTACAAAAAAATAAATAATAGGAGGCATTGTAACACAAGGTAGGCTTCGTCATAACAGAGCATTGGTATGATGCTTCCGAATTTTTGGTACGTTACAAAGTACAACTTTCAACAGTGTGACAATAGACGATCATTGATGATTGCTGATATATCAGCATACAGTGTACACTGTTGAGTTTTCAGAGTGCATTAGCAATTCGTAAAAAATGGCCATAGAAAAACAAGCAATTCAATGTGTCGATTGAATTAACAGATAAATGTTTCAATAAGCTGTCGTACGGTTACAACAGAGTAAATAAGTCAGATCACCAGCAGCAGGTTGGCGTACACTTGGATTTCCACCAGTATACCTTTGAGCCCTAAAATTCTGTGGAATAATTTTCTTCTAGTGTTTCTCATGCATTTTATAATTAACTTAGACAACGTCTTGATGAAATATGGCTTTGCTATTTTTCGCCAAAAGGTTCATCTTCAGAAAAATGGGCTGCAAAAGAATCCTGTGGTTAGTGCTGCTTTATGCGCCTTCCAGAGAAATGGAATTATTATTATTTTACTGTTTAGCACTTGGAGCACACAAGGGGAACATCACGAAAAAAAAGAACAAAAAGTGCACCTAGCCGTCACTTTAAAGAGTTACAAGACAACAAAAATGAGTGAGACAACTACACTGCAACAAGGGCTGGGGAGAACAGATTTCCAACGTTAAGTATACAAGTATTTTCTTCGACACGACTGTTAAATAATTTGCATTGCAATGCAAACGAACAGTTTAAGGTGAGGTGTGGGTGAAAATTTTGAAGCTGTTAAACAAAATCATATTTAGAGGTGCAAATGTTAAAAAAACGCTCTAGTTTTGTTGGTGCTATTTTTATTAAGATTTTAAGACCAGTTCCATGCCCGTACGAAAAAGTTTAGTCCGGCATCAGTCCGTTTTCGGTCCGGAAAGAGTCCGGCTGGACAGTCCGGCATCAGTCCGCCAAAGCGCGCGGACTAGTCCGCGAAAAAGGCCAGAACGACCAAAAAACGACCTATTTGCCGGACTAGTCCGGCTGGAACTAGTCCGCATTTGATCCGCACCGGACTGATCGCGGACTGGTCCGCACGCCGAGAGCAGACCGAAAGCGGACCAGTCCGGCACAGTCGAACTGCGCCCCCCCCCCCTTTTCTTTCCAAAACAAAATAATACCCCCTGCCCCCCTCAAAAAAAGGGGGCATTTGTTTCAAAAAAGGACTAGAGGACATTATTGGTACAACAAGCAAATGAGATGAGAATTCACGTGTTTATTCAATTCAAAAGTCAGATAAAACATCAGTCAGATAAAACATCAGTCAGATAAAACATCAGATACAAAATGATGAAACTATGTAATTATGTACAGATTAATTAAAGGGGATTTTTTAGGTACAGTTAATTAGAGAGCAGTAAGGCAAGGAATATCAGAGTTCTGGTTGAACCAACTAGGTTCAGCAGGTTGAGGAGATAGACCTAAACAACAGAAATTATAAATTAGATGCCTGCTATGTGCATTAAAGCTTCTTGAACTTAATTGAAAATATCATACCTTGGTGAGGGGGGTAGTAACCAGGATAATTCTGGTTATAACCTGGATAATGTTGGGCACCATGATGCCAATCAGATCCAGATGGAGTGCTCTGATGCGGGGAATATGAGTTGCTGTTGGTGTTCACCAAACTGGAGGGAGCCAGAGGCGAGTTGCTGACCTGGGGCTGGTTGATGTTGACCAAATTGGAGGAAGCCAGAGGGGAGGCTGGTAGCTGAGCAGATTCAAGCTGAAGCCTGAGTGGGCTTGAGTTCAGAAGCTGCTCCTTCGCAGGAGTGCGCTTTGAACCCCTCACCCTGTGTATCGCTGACCTCTGCTTATTGATAATCCTGTTGAAATTGGCTTCATTCAGGACTGGATAAGCTTCACCTTTGTTGCGATTCACAAATGCTGAAATGATCAAAGAAACAAATCAGTCCCAAGCCAACACTTATTAAAATTTGGTGTAAACAAAGAAACTAGACATACCTCGCACAGCATCTCGAATTCTCTTTGGAATTCCTAATGTCCCTTGCTTCGAACCCCTGGCTGTTACTGCTTGCCTCTCGAGAAGATCCCGACCATATAAGGAAACTAATGTGGCCCGTGTCATCTTTGCAGGGTCTCCTCGATACTCTGACTTAATAGCATTCTTATCTGCATTAGTGATGAATACTTTAGACCCCTTGGTGACCTCACACTGCAACAAAAATATTCAGTTTAGTTCACTTAATAACATAGATACTAATTTATTCAGAAATTTACTCACACAAGCTCGGTCTGAGGGAATAGGTCGCAGCTCAGCAAATTTAGTGCCCACTCCAGCTGATATACTAGCAAAATTAGCTAATGTCCTGACAAACAGAGCTCCAGACTGCGTATCTAAATAGAAAGACAAAGGGACTTAGAAAATTTGGCAATAGAATTAGATATTTAAAATGCAATTATACTTACAAGCTTTCCTGAGGGCTACACAGTGCTGGCAGCAGCCATTGATAGGCCCCTCTGTGCTGTCCATGTTCTCTTCATCACTGTAGAAGAGCGCTGCAGATTCATCAGTCTCATCATTAGATTCGGCTTCATCATCTGAAGCAAACAATTCTCTCCTACTGATGGGTTCTGCAGCTGCTCTATCCAAGGTATCCTGTGAAGTTATAAAGGATTAAATGTTGTTTAGAATTATGCACCTTTCTACAGTAAGCAATATGTTTTTCACAATACAACAAACATACCTGTGCATCACGATGAGCCTGGGAAGCTAATTTCTTCTCTCCTTCAATCTTCTTCTTTTTACTAAGCTGTTGACCCGAAGGTTTCTTTCTTTCACCTAAGGCGAAGGCCACCTGATTATTTGTAGCAGTCCCATCCAAAACAACGGCTTTCCTCGATCGAGACTTCCTTTGGCCAGGAACATTCTGAGCAACACGGTCCCTGACAATAATCTCAATCTCATCTAAAACTTTCGACTCTTCCTCTTGCAGTTTCAGTTCATCACCTGAAACCAACCAGAACAATAAACAATGATTAAAGAAATGCAAAGGAAATTTAGATCTGCTCTGCTGCCAGGAACTGTCATGATCAACAAGTCCGACCTGTGCGTTGGCTACGCTCAGTGCCACTTGCGTTTTTCAGTGTGTTCAATATATATGGTCGTACAATAGAAAACATTTGACATTTGAGACGCAAAAGCATTAACTTGAGATATGGCAATCAGACAGGCAACACGCTGTTGAGGTTACACCTTCGAGGTTAGGTTAAGACGGTCTTACGTTAAAAGAATGTGTCACAATTTAAGGTTAAGATCACGTGGAGAGAGCAAGTTAATTACACAAAGAGGGGGGTGAGCAACACACTAGCCTATAACACAAACAGTGCTGATAATACTTACTAGAAATGAACTTCACAACAACCCGCTGGATCTTGTTGCCACTTTTTACGGTGGAACAAGCGCCGTGATATCTGTCCTCGTCGTTAATGACGCTCAGATCCTCGATGCTGACTTGCTCCGTGTCCGACCATAGTAATACAGCCTTCGTTTTACCCATTATCAAATATAACAGGAAAAGAAGCTGAAAGGCGACACCAACACTACTCAAGGCGTGTCCCTAAACCCACAAACTCGTTGCGTTTGACAGCCAAACAGCCTGTTCCGAGATATCAACGATCAGTCCTACCCACCAAGCCTAATCCCCTCCTAACCTCCTCGAATCGAAAACCGAGAAAACTTTGAACACTTTGCGCTCTCGCGACACTTTCAGGTCGGTCGTCCTAACGAAGTAGTCTGGCCACTACACACTACGGCTTCGTGCTGCGTGCTGTTCAGCTGATCAGCTGTTTGAGCCTTTTATCTTCTGCTGGGCAAGGTCAAGGTCTGCAAGCTAAGTTTGGCCAACCGTTGTACAGAAGTTGAACAACCCACTGTTCGACATAAGCAGTAAGAGAAGAGTTGGTACCAAAATGTTCTGAAACATTTACTATAAATAAATAAACAAAAGAAAAGCAAAATTTTTCAAAATTTGATCGCCGAGGTTGTGTAGGTTGTGTTGGCTACACCTTCTGCATTGGGCATTTGGGCGCGTTGTTTGCAGCTGTTTGTTTGGCGGTCCTCGGAGTAGAGATGATACAACAAAATCAACAATAATTCGAATCACATGCGAACAAGTCACATTCTCAGGTTAGTATTGTGCGCGATTTTTTTTAAAACGCCAAGTAAAGAGGCTGTCAGTGAGTGTTAATCGTGCTTTGTTTGGCTCCAGGTTTATATAGAGTCAGACTTCTTGCCACACTTGTTCTCAAACTAAAAGTCATAATGGACAGAGATAGACATCTGGCTCGTAGACGGGCCAAATATCGTAAGCTCAATAACGGAGCTATTTTGGAACTTAACAACATCTCCAGCTCAGAAGACGAAGCACAGCCAGGTTTGAAAACTCACTTCATTTCACATCGAGGGGTGGATAACTCACGCTAATTCAGTAAAATAAAATCGCAATAATTCAAACTAATTCAAAACCAATTCAACCAATTCAGTCCAATTCAAATTCAATTCAAGCCAGTTCAAGTTAATTCAAATTCAATTCTTGAAATTTGTACACCCAATTCAGGAGTTATCCACCCCTCGTTTCACATCGTGTTATTGAACATTATAACTTGCATGTTTGTTTTACTTCCTACTAGGTCATTTTGAAAGTGATGATAGTGACACGGATGAAGACCATGTTGAAAATAACAGTGATGGTGACACTGCAAATGAATATGAAGCCTCAGACATTTCAAATGAAAGCGAGGTTGATCTCAACAACAGAGATGAAAGGGATATTGATAATGATGATGATGATGAAAACGACAACGACTTTCAAAATGAGTCTCTAGGTATGTGCTTGTGCTAATGTTTGACATTCTGATTGTGTATTTTCCAGAAATTCATTTTATACTTTATTTTGTTGTGATAGATGTGGATTATGATAGTGAAAGCAGTGAAGGATCTGGCGCTGATGAGAGCCAAGAAAGTGATGGCAATAATGACTCTGATGATGGTGATTCCTTTGAAGAATCTGAAGCCGATGAAGATGATGATGATGACGATGATGGTGATGTTGAAGGGCAAGAGCCAATTTATCCCGGGGCATCAATCACCTTACATGAAAGCTTATTAGCCATCTTTACTGTAATGTCTAACTGTCATCTGCCCGGCAACGTAGTAGCTCATATTTTAAAACTTATTGCCTTGCACTGTCCGGACAACAGCAGAGTAAAGAAAACTCTGTACACATTTAAGAAATATTTTGCTAAAATAGGACAAACACTTATGGTATTTCATTATTTTTGTGCTGATTGCATTTATCCCCTCCAAAGTAAGTTATCTGAATGCCAAAAGTGTAGGAAAAGGGACAATGCATCTTACTTTTTGGAATTGCCTTTATTGAACCAGCTTCAGAATCTATTCAAACGAGATAAGTTTTATGAAAATTTGCAGTTTCGGTTTAAACCTGACAGGAAACGCTGCAGTGAGAATATTGAAGACATTTATGATGGTAGAGTTTACAAAGAAGAAGTTGAAAAGGGATTCTTGAGTGACCCATCAAATATATCTTTTATGTGGTATTCTGATGGTGTCAGTATCTTTAAATCATCATCGTTTTCAATCTGGCCTCTATGCCTTGTAGTGAATGAGCTGCCTTACAAACTCAGAACTTTACCGGAAAATATTTTACTTGTTGGGCTGTGGTTTGGAAAGCACAAACCAAACCCAAATATTTTTTTGAGACCTTTGCACAAGACCATGAACAATTTTGAAAAGAATGGCCTTACTTTCAAGCTGCCCGACAACTCTACAATTCTTGTGAAAGGAAAAGTTATTTGTGGAACTTGTGACCTCCCAGCTAAAAGTAAATTTCTACAATTCAAGCAATTCAACTCCTATTATGGGTGTCCAAAATGCCTAAGTGAGGGAGCTAGGGCTCCAACAGGAAAAACTACAGTACAAGTCTATCCTTTCACTCCAAATATCGAGAAAAGGACTCATCAAGAAACCGTACAAACTGCTCGACTTGCTCTGGAAGCTCGAAGGACAAATAAGGATGCATCCATTCTGGGCATTAAAGGACCTACTCTCTTAGCTAAGATTGTACCAGATCTGATACGCTGCACTGCAATTGACATCATGCATGGAGTTGCTTTGGGCCTTTGCAAATTACTGCTTCATCTTTGGTTTGCTTCTAAATTTTCAAACATGGAATGGAGTGTGCATCATCTCTTTGATTTGGCTGATGAAAAGTTGCGAAAATTTAAGGCGCCTAGCTTTTCTCAAAGAGCCCCTCGGTCTCTTAAAGAAATGAAATTTTGGAAGGCATCGGAGTACAAGATGTTTTTAATGTATTACTCTGTACCAATTATGAAGAACATACTAGATGAAGTTTACTTGAAGCATCATTGTCTCCTTGTGTCAGCTCTGTCTTTACTATCTCAAGACAGTATATCTCTCTCTCAAGTACAAGCTGCATCTGCTATGTTACAGTCATATGTGTCAGACTTTCCAAGACTGTACCACATTAGATACTTAGGTATAAATGTGCACCAACTGATTCACCTGCCTGATGAGGTTATTAACGTAGGACCCCTGTGGGTATACAGTTGTTTTTTCCTTGAAAACTTCAATGGAAAGATCAACAAATTCTTTCACGGGACACAATGTGTTGCATTGCAAATTTGCTCTGCTGCCTCTATGTTCATGCAGATACCAATCTTTAAAAGAAGATTACAACCTGATTCACAGATAAGTAATTTCTTGAGTTCAGTTGAAAATAGTTCCAAGCCTTTTAGGATTGCTGATGTAATAGACAACTCTACTTACGCTGTGGGCTCCTACTCGTATGAATATGAAACTGTTCGAGCCTCTGCGCTCACTGTCAGAAATTTTTTAAACGCCCAGCAAGGATCATGTGCTGTCTTTTATCGATTGAAAAAACACGGAGTCATGTACTTTTCAGCAGAGTATGGGCGCTAATCAAACAGAAGAGAATCAAGTTATGTTTTATTTGAAAATGACAACTCCCCTAAATTGGGTCAGGTTTTAAGATTTGCCAAGTGGTCGGAATGCAGAGATATATGTGACATTGGATGTCAAGACTGCCCTTCTACCTATTTGGCCATAATTAAAATATTTAATCGTCAACATTGGTTCCTTCATGATATGGGTCATGTCAGACTTCCCTACATGGCCAAATGTGTTCCAACTAATGAAGTTATTGCAGTTGGAGTGCAGTCCATCAAACACCTGTGCTTTTTTATGGAAGCAAATGATGAAATGTATATTGCATACCCTGTAAATAGACTTGAAGTAGAATAATGTGAGGAATACTTAAAATTAAGAACAAATCAGGAAGATCTTTAATTTGAGGAGAAATTTTTATTTACTGAAATACCATTAAACTGTAAACAAACATCTTTATCAATTTACAACATTCTTCTTAGTTTACCTCATTTTATTGTTTGCAGACTATTTTTGCATACTAGTTTCTCTTTTAAGATTTAAAGAAAAGTGTGTGTGTTTTAACCTGCTGATTAGTCAGTGACAGTCCACCCTACATGTTCACACAGTGTAATAAATTACCAGACCATTTAGTAGTGATTTACTGTTGTAATTTTTAAAAATGTGGTATGGAATAAATAAGGGAAAGTATTGAACTTGTGTGGAAAGTCAATTCAGCCTGCTTACCTGTCCCCAATTCATATCAAGTTAATCAGAAAAATATGTATAAAACATTAGAAAACATGAAACTGCTGTTGCAAGCTAGCCCTCATCCTTCAAGGGGCCCCACAACAAAGTTCCACCGTGTGACGCAAAAGGCCTTTACCGGTATAGCTGGGCAAAAACCGTTCTGCCCCCAACTTCACATCTGCTTGGCGGGTTGGCCTACCCAGCGCGCCACAGGCGGCTCGAGTGGCGACACCGTCCCGGACTATTCGCGTACAAGTCCGTCATGGGGCGGACTGAAAACGACCTAGTCCGTCACGGGGCGGACTGAAAGCGACCTAGTCCGCTGAGGACGGACTGTCCGCGGACTGGTCCGGCATCGCGCCTCGCCGCTGCGACCTCAAAGCGGACTGGTCCGCATGCCCGGGGGTACTAAAAGCGGACTAGTCCGGTGCACGACGGATCGAACGCGGACTAGTCCACAGGGGTGCGGACTCTTTCCGGACCGAAAACGGACTGATGCCGGACTAAACTTTTTCGTACGGGTGTCGCTCAGGCGACACATAATGCGCAAGTGATTTTTCAAAGATGATTTAATAATTCATCTTTGAAAAATCACTTGCGCATTCTATGTCTACTGAGCGCTACGAAACTTGCAAACTTGCAAGTAAATTAGGATGAAAATAGGAAGTCAGTGTGTGCATCTCGGCAACTTGTAGAGCGCAGGCTTGAACTATCGACATGACACTTCACATCGCTTCCACCACCCTCCACAGCTACACAGGTAGCGCTAGAAACCAAGGAGGCTTACAGATGCTCTAGCACAGTCAAGGCTTGCCCTTTTCTAGCCCGCACCATTCCTCTTGTTTTTCAGCCCTCTGTACATCTAGGCCGCCTGCAGCTCCATCTTTGCTTTGGCCGCAGAGACGCGCAAAGCAAGTAGGATTTATGGTCGGGTCGGACTCCGTTAGACCAAAGGCAAGAACAGGGCACATCCAGCCGCGCCGAGGCTAAAGGCACGTGCAAAGGGCGGCGGCGCGAGTCCCCCCTCCCCTCAACGTTTATCATTTCTTGCTTTTTATTTGGCATCGCGCCGTGATATTGATGTGCTGCTGCTATGATTGAAGGGATCGCGCCACGGCGTGCGAGAGAGAGAGAGAGAGAGAGAGAGAGAGAGAGAGAGAGAGAGAGAGAGAGAGAGGTGGGGGGAGGAAGGGAATCAGAAAGTATGCAGATTGATACATACAATGACTCGGAGTGGGGTGCAACGTGTACTTGGTTCAGAATTTAGAGGAATGATATCTGAATATATTTGCCTTGAGACGTAGGCTAAATTGAAACATAGCTCGATAATAAACGATAAGTTAAAGCAAAAATAAAATTAAAAGCCACTGTTAAAAGCATACAGTGATTCTCACCGTAAGCTACAGTTAAAGCCTGCAGCACTGTAGCTTACGGCGAGATTCACCGTAGCTTACGGTGAGATTCACTGTAGCTGGCAGTGAAATTCACCGGAGCTTACAGGTAAAATCACCGTAAGCTACAATGCTGCAGGCTTTCACTGTAGCTTACGGTGAAAATCACTGTAAGCTTTTAACAGTGAGAGGTTTAATTTTTAAGTTTGATGCTTAGAGGACACATTTTGTTTTAAGGTACAGTTGTGACAGAGAGAGATGGATTTCCAGTTGTTCTCTAGGAGTCTGTAGAGAGGGTGGTGCATCCAAAGATGCGTTCAACAGTGCGGTCTTGTGCCGGGACCTGCAGACTAGTCGGTGCAAAGGAAGACGGGAGAGGAAGCGAGGGGCAGCAGCAGCAGGAGGAGGAGGGCGGGAGACGTGGCAGTCTTTTGTTCAAGCCGTTCGGTCCGCCCGTTCGGTTCGGTTTCATTTCCTTCGGACATCCTGCCCTCCACAAAAGCAGTGCGGTTGTCGCCGCGATTGGTTCTGGCGGAGGCGCTCGAAGCCCTCCTCATCGCTTCGGCGCCCTCCTTCCTGCTGCCCCTCATCGCGCCCGCGGTCTGGATCCCCTCTCCCCCGCCCCCAGCTACCTTTACTTAGTTTTTTGGGTCTTTCTTTTCGACGCGACAGTGGCGGACAGCAGACTAATAGCAGTACGCCCCCGCCTCGGCGCGGACAGCGTGGGAACACTAACAGGACCATCTCCGCTCCGCGCCACGCCGCGCCACGCCACCCACCGCACTGGGTACCTCGGAGGTACGTCTTGGCACCCGGAGTCGTGCAGAGCGCATCCGAGCAGCGTTGCCACATTTTCCCCTTACCAAATTCTTTCATTCCAAACGACGGACAGACGGACGAACGGGAGGGAGAGAGAGAGAGGAGAAAGGGGGAGGGGGCAAGAGAGGAAAGAAATGGATACAAACCGTCAAAAGATAGATATGAAAGATGTTTTAGCTCAAAACGTTTAAGCGAAATAAGAAAACATTTCGGAATTGGCACATTATAAAGCAATTTGAGTCCCATAGGAAAACTCTGCAACCCATATTGTAACTATCGTTGCCTCTTACAGAGCCTGATGGCAGCAGGGCAGGTCATCAATAAGTTGTCGGATGTTTGAAAAGCTCACGAAACGCCTAGCGGGGCGGAGCGAGGCGCGGCGGCGGGGCGGCAGGTGGCGGCGGCGCGGCGCTCAAGCGAGAAGCAGGCAGGGCTGACTGGAATCAATTTTCGTCACCTAGCGAGTCATCGCCAACAACAGGCGTTCTGCTTTGGCGGGTCGCCGTAACAGTCAAAGTCATTTGTCCGCTCACCAGCGCGCTCACCGGTGCCCACCAGCGACCAACGCGCCGACTCACCAGTCTAGTCTAGTGTGTTGGACTCTGATAGTCTGCAGCAAATAAGCTCAGCTATTCTTGGCTTACACGAAGCCGTCATACTTCTAGCTGCAAGGATTTGAGATGTGCGCTCGCAGCCCGCCTAACTGCGGCAGTTAGACTGTACGGCACGCACGCATGCGGCCCGCTTTTGCCAATCTTCTCTGGCCCTGACCGCGCCCTGAAGGCATTACAGCCGCCCACACTCAAAACGCCACGGCTCCTCTGCTTGTCAAAATTTTGTCATCTTTCTCGGCCTGCCAAATTTAAGGTGTTTTTCAGAGACTGACAATTTTTAGGCTCTTTTGGACTTCCTTAGAATGGCAAAACTTTGCGTTCAAAGAAGGCAAATAGAGGCAAAAAAGAAGCGAAAAGTTTGTCGGTCTCCGAAAGAATGCTATATTCAGAACGGACTGCCAATCTTTTGGCAACATCGACACGAATCAGCCATATTGAAAGAGTGACTACAAGTGACGACTTTGTTTCGCACCAAGACTTGCAGAGTCCTGCGCTCTCTCCGCTCACCGCGCCACGCTCTGCGCTCACCGACACCAAGCCCGCTCTGCTCTGCAGCGCGCACGCCGCAACCAATGATCCGTGGACAGAGGTCGAACCAATCAGGCCGTTCCACCGCGGGGGCAGCGAGCGGCAGCGGCGCGCAGGGCACTTTTACCCAATCCGTCACAAAACTCTACCGCGACTTCGAAACGGCGCAAAATGAGTCTCTATCTCTCTCTCTCTCAAGTGCGTGCCGATCTGCCGCCCATCCCCCCGTCGCTCGCTTCCGCTACTTTCGCTAAAAAGCGTCGCGTCGGCGCCGCCGCCGGTACGAGCGCGGCGTCGGACCCCTCCTCGTTCGCCGAGCGACGCGCAGCACACAGACCAGAGCCCCGCCGAGAGAGGCGCTTTTATTTATCGACACTTTCCATGGCGTGCCCGGGACGGGCGTTAACGAGGCTTTACGAGCGTCAAAACGGTGCGTATACCGACCGGGAGGGCCGCCGTTGCCGGGCTCGTGCGCGAGGGGTCGGGTGCGCCCGTTTGATAAACTGGGCGTGCACTGCACCCTGGGCGCACCTTGGCCGAGCCGCTCGCGCGTCTTCAGCGGCTCGGCCAGGTTTCATGGCACGGCGAGAGCGGCACCGACGTGGGGACGAAATTCATTAGGTGTATCACAGGCGGGAAGTAGCCCGGTCGGCTTACTCGCTCACTCTGGTCGTATAAAGACATTAATGTCTAAATCTTTTAAGATTTGGCGCCACATTGATTTTGGTTGGTCTCTTTCTTTACATTTTTCGAGAAAACGGAAGTGTTAGTTTGAGAAAGTCCTCAATCCTTGTATGCTCAAAATCGGGAAACAACATTTTTGTGGGTGTACCTCTTACCTATAACCTCCCCGCTTCGCAGTCATAAACACGGAGCTTATTAGCGTGCGGCAGCTACGCACGTACTCCCCCCCCCCTTTTCCCCCTGACTCTCTTCCTTCCCCTTACGTCTCCCTTTCCCTACCCGCTCTAATGCGAAAAATAATGTCCCGTTCGAGTACCTATGCCGTCTCTGCATCTGAGTAACTCAATCGCTTCGCTCCCGGGCCGGCGGCAGGGGCGAGCTGGGCCGCCCGCCCCGCGCGTGTGTCGGGCGGGTCTGCCTACCCGGCCGGCCGGCAGGCTGACGCAGCACAGTGGAGGCCCGCACGTTCATGGCATTCGTTGGCTGATAATCAAACTACGACGACTTGACAATTTTAACATGTTGAGCCCCACTGCCTGGGCTCATAGTGGCCGTGCCTTTTCTAGAAAACGCCACCCCGCGACCTGGGACTCTCTGGGACTCAAAGTGTGAAATGTACAACCGGTTTAACAGTTACTATAAAGAAAGAGTTCGAGAGTGCTGGGCATACTTTTTTAGCTCGGCTGTCAAGCTTTAGATTTTGTGTGTTTTTTTCCAACTTTAGATTATGTATAACTTTTTAGACGTTTGCAAAGTTAAGCAGGCATGCCCGCGCCTCGGTTTAAAGGTCCGATATGTCTCCAGTTTGCTTCAAGAACAGGTACTTTATCACGACAAATTGGCCTTGCTTTTGTTGGTCACTTCATTGATCCATCTCCAAGCGTCTTTGCACGGAGAGCCCGATCACAGATCAGTAATCACTACATGCCGCACCGAATTAAGGCTCAAAAGAGCAGTACGAGAGGGGGCACAATACAGCCTCGCGAGTGAATGCGTCTGATCTGTCGACGGGACCCACATTTCTTTATGTACAACGCGATGCCCCATAAATGGCTCCAGGGCCCAGTGCTCCCTAGAGTCCAGGAGAGCCGGGGCTCCCACCAACGCGACCAGTACGGTGGGGCGGGGAAAGGGGGATCGGAGGGCTGTGCGCTTATGTACTTAGACGTGTCAGACGGTCATTCGTCACAGGTCGATTGTCAGCTTCGATAGCCGTCTGCGGATTGAATGGCTCTGCTTGGACCGGCCTCGCCTCCCGCGGCCATCGCGGTCCCCGGCCCTGCGCGGCGCCCTGCTCGCCCCGCCCGCCACACAAGCAGAGCTGCCTGGCCTATGGCACCCCAGGGGGGGAGAAAAAAAAATCACAAATATTTCAGGAAGCGAAAAAGAAAGTTCTTCGTCTGGTTTCGAGAAGAAACGAAACCCAAACGGGGTGCTTCGTGTCCTCTTTAATAGATGCTAAATGCATGCAATTTTTCCTGATGTTTCATGGTGTTCGAATCTGAGCAGTTGACGGTTTTTTTCCCTTCACTCTCTCTTCCACCGCGCTAGGTCAGGGGAGGTTAGGGACACCCGAGGGGGCTGCGCCACGCCCCGCCCCGCCACGCCTCGCCAGTAATTAGCTGGAGGAGGTTGTCGCTGCCGCGATACTCAGCGTAGCGTGGCGTGGCGCGGCGGGGTGGGGCGGGGAAGCTCGCGGAGTGCGATGTACGACACGGCTGGATGGTGCTCCCCGGAAAAACAGGTACGACCGGAACACCCCGCAGCCCCAGTGGCGGTTGTAGAACTGTATGCGTGCGTGCGTAAGAGAGACAGGTATAGCCATCAGAAGAGCAGGCTGGGCTGAACTGAACAGTCCACGCGGGCACGAGATATACCAAATTCAAGAGACTTCTTTGTATTGTAATGCATCGTATACTTGGGCGTTAGAGTCAGTCCGATCTGGGCCGCGCGTGGAGGAGCAGAAAGCCGGTGGCACCCACCAGCCAGAGGACCATCTCTAGCAGCTCAGCGCACCGCAGCGCAGCCCCCTACCAACCTAATTATACCAATTAAGATCCGACGGCGAGATAGGGGGAGGATGCAGGGGTTTCGCGCTGTGTGCCACTCGGTGCTCGTCTCTCTCTCTCTCTCTCTCTCTCTCTCTCTCTCACCCCCTATTCTCCGACTGCCTTTCATTACTGTTGCTCAAACGCTCCGAGGCGTGGCGCAGAAAATATCATAGCAGCTCCCGACTTTACAACACACACACACACACACACACACACACACACACACACACACACACAAAATAGTAACGGACGCCTGTCAATATTAATAATGACACAATAGATTGCAAATATCACGGCCCCACTCCACTTTGGCGAAAGATCATTACGCTAATCAGTTTTGCGATACTGTACAAGGCGGTGGGCGCGGCATCGATTCAATAATGCGATTACTATTCTGGTACGCGACGAATCACCAGCCTGGGAGGCGGCCCAGCCCGCCCGCCCGCGCTGCGTTCGGAGTGATGGGGAATTCAGCGACTCACCTTCCGGAGCTGTCGACTGGCCTGCTCGGGCCGGGGTGATCTTGAGCTCAGCAAAAAGTTATTTCACCTGCAACAGTTAAAAATAAAACCGTACCGTTTTAAACAACGTCAAACTCACAATACAAAACTCAAATCGTTTTCTTACTGATACTACAACTCTCATTATTGCAAGAACATTGTTATCGTTGATTATTCATCTATACATGCCCCCCCCCCCTCTCCGGCGGCGAGGGAAACACGGGACTGTCACCGACTACAAGCCGCGGAGTCACGTTATCTCTCCATCCATCGTTAATCTGCTTGTACGCGTAAATTACGAGCGCTGCTGATTGAATGGAGACAACCGCTTTAAGCTCACTTAAGTCGTTGCACTACCGCTGTGCTGCTGCTGCTAGCCAGCTCACGTCACCGGGTATCGCATCTGTCGTCGTGTCGAGCGAGCGGGCAAGCGGCAGACCCGCCCCGCCCCTCCCCTCTCGGCAGAGACCTATAGGAGCACCATTACTGGAGAGCGCTCGATCTCTGCACACGTCAAACAGGAAGGAGCTGTGGATATAAATTTCGATTGAGCCCCCACCACCATCCCCTCTCTTTTCGTGGGACAAGCCGGCTATTGGGGCAATGGGTTCGTTCGCAAATAACGAAACACGTGTTACGTGTTTTTAAACCTGTGGGCTGCGTCTGTGTTCAGATCTTGCAAGATGAAATTTTTAAGCTTGTGCAGTGACAACTGTGTGTCTACAATTATTAGACAAGATAAAAATTTGTCCTGCAGGAAAAACAAATTTGGCACATTTCAGGATTCAAAATTTCATCTTTCACGCATTTCGCCACACATTGTCCAATGCAATTTAGAGAGTAACACCCCTCACCTCTCAAAACGATGCGACCAATGAAAAACTAATGGGCGCTAGAGGTTTTTCAGTTAGGACATAAAGTAACCATTACAGTTCCCAGTGCGCCCCATCCGCCCCCGAAACGTTGTGAAGCGATATCGCAAGCTTTGGACCGAAAAATTGTCTATTTAAAAAGTTTTCTATTCAAGTGTTATGGAAGAAAACGTCTCAAATCTTGAAAGTGTTCTACTTTCAATTTCTCAAGTACTTTGCGAGTGTTCACATTCCCAGTTAAGTACCTTGCACCTACAAAACATGTGCTTCCAGTTCAACATTGCAGATGAACATGAACCAAATGAAATGTCAATGTGCAGTGCGACACTCGCCGCCCCGCGCCAGTCCCGGAGACTTAAATGCGCGGTAGACTTAGAGAACACTAGGCTGGCCAAGATGGCTCTCCCTTCGGACTGGGATTGGTCCATTTTCACATTAAGGCACATCTATTATTGAGCCTATGATTTAACATAGGAGCGTGACCAAATGGTGGTCATACTGCACTCAACGTTTTACAAATGCAAATTGATCGAATTAATTGTAATTTTACAAGTAGCCCGTTTTGCAAAACCAAGATGAAATGTTTGCATTCTAAATTAACAAAAGTATTCGTCACTTTTGTCAGTACGAAATCATTCGCAGAATTATTTGTTATAATTATTGACGACAAATGACGAAATCAATCAACAGCACAAACGGCCATATACACTTGGTACAATGAACACTGTTGACAGAGTAACGAAAAAACGACACGCCGAGAGCGCAGGGCCAGGCAACGTGTAATACATTTATGTGCGTCATCAAAAACGTGCGTAATCAAGGACTCAAACGCGTTCAAAGCAAAAAGAGCAGCCGTGGAGGCAGCGGCCAAATGGCATGGGCCGCGGACTGGGGCTCACCGCGGGGGGACCAGCGAGGAAAATGACAAAATCTCCGTGCGCAAAGCCCTAATGGGCTGCTCTAGCCGAGGCTCTAGCCGAGGCTCTAGCCGCCTCCACCTCCGTTAATGAGACCGAGACCGGCGCCAGGCTGCCTGCAAGGAGGAGCAGCCAACGTTGAGAGCACTAGTGCCACACTGGAAAAAGCAACGTGCATCAGTAACACATTGCACAATCCTGAACTATGCTCTTTTGCTTCCGCAAAAAAATCCTGTATTTCGTATAACGTATACAGTAAATAATTGTTTGCAAATAGTGTACAAGCGCATGTATGCAGTAAAATACCAAATAACTTTGGCATAGCACACCCTTGATTCCCGTAGGATTTTTCGAGTGTGTACCAGCAAAATGTACTCAGAATTAGCATGCGCCCGTTACGCACACACACACTGTTTACCTTCAATACTTGAGGGCATACGCCAAGTACTTGAAAACATCACACTTGGTTCCCTACAGCGCATCGGAGAGTCGCGCCCTGCTCTCCACCACCTCACGGCTCCCGCCTCACGCTCCCGCGTGGTGCATGATACAATTATTCCGGCGCGGCAGCGCATCGGACGTGCAACGGGTGCCTTTGGGTACCTCTATGGGTACCTCTATAGGTACCTCCAGGTACCTCCAGGTACCTCCAGGTACCTCTGGGTGCCTCTAGGTACCTCTGGGCAGCGACGCGGCCCCTCTGCGATTTCTATTCCAGAGAGAGAGGAGGGGTCGGCTAATGCTAATGTGCATGTGTATCTGGAAGGCGGTGGCGCGGACGGCGGCGCAATTATCATTTAGCCCCCTGCATCAGCCCCGCATCAGTCATGGGCGCGGTAACGCGGCGGCGGCGCGCGCAAGACGGGGAATTACATTATTATTATTGATCCAAATGGAATAATTTGTCGTGTGAGATGATATATACATACATGGGGAATTGAAACGAACGTGCACCGCCGGCCCGCGCGGGCTCGTGCGTCGTCGACCTGATTAAGGTGTCGGCCGTACGCACCGACAGAGAGTGTGGGGAGGGGGGAGGGAGGGGGGAGCAAGGCGACGCAGGCGGGAACACGGCTACTGAGATGTAAACTGCGGGAGGCAGCGCAGAGGGTGCGCAGGGAGCGGGGGGGAAGGACCAGCGGTGGAAGATGAATGCGTCCACTCGGTACAAAACTGATAAAAAGCGACTTCACCACCAGCGGGGAGTCGCACGAAAAAGAGAGGCAGAGAGTCAGAGAGAGGAGGAGGAGGAGGAGGAGGAGGAGGAGGAGAGGTAGAGGAGAGAGGACGGGAGGGCCTCAGGAGGCTCCAGCGAGGACGTTCGGTTGACGTGAGAAGACCGGAGGGCCACACAGCGCAGAGTGGTGGAGGGTGAAGAGAGGGCAGGCAGAGAGGGGGAGGGAGAGAGAGAGAGAGAGAGAGAGAAGGGGGAGGGAGAGGGGTTGCGGACACGTGACCCCTGGCCTGGCTCATGTTTCAACGCATTGCGCATGGAGCCCAAGAGCGTCCAGGTCCAGTCCGGCTGGACCCAACGCGGAGAAAAATGTTCTCTTTTTTTCCGTGTTTTGTTCTTTAAAATAGAAATTCAGTGCAAAATGCGCACTAGCAGGCAACTCTCTCCCTTACTGAAGAGAGGAGGTAGACGTAAAGAGAGAGAAAGAGAGAGAAAGAGAAAAGGAAGGGGGCGAAAGAGAAAGCGAAGCGGGCATCTCTGCCGAAGGGTCATTTGGGGCGCGTAACGACCTCCAGCCTCATAAACCGCGCCTTCGGGCCTCGGCGGCCGGGTTTTCGGCGCGGGCGGGCCTCCCGCCTCCCAGCCCCTCTGCTCGCAGAGTGGGGCCACATTCGGGCCGAAACGGGCGACGGTCACGAGGCCTGCGGGACGCACGGCAACTGCACCCGGGGCGAGGTACTAGGGGAAATAATTATTATCGTCCGCTTTAGGATTTTATTTGCAGAGTGTACCAGTGCAAGCACGGCGTTGCGGAAGGTTATGGTTCGGGGGG
>NW_026267243.1:584997-598378 GCF_000697945.3 Frankliniella occidentalis
GGGGCGACGGCGCATGCCAGCCTTTGGCCTGCGGGATTCACATCATCAGGAATAATGCAACACGGGGTAAGGAGATAAAGGGAAATGAAGAGAGGAAGAGAGATAGAGAAATGGGGGGGAATAATGCCAGAAATTCTCTCAGCCCTGCTCAAGGTCGAGCGAGGGGGAAACAAATGAAACATAACGGGACCCATTCATTATGAAAAGTGGACCCGCTGCACGTCTTGCGCGACTTCAAAGTGGAAAAATTGTCTCTACTCATTTTGAGTGTAGCTGTTAGAGCAAAGCGAGGAAAATGTAAGTCAAGTTAAATTGAAATTTGATTACTTAGGCAACGTGATGAAACTCACATCCAACTGAATGTCACATCACAGTGTTTGAATAACAGTATGGACAAGTCCAGTTCAGTATTCTCAGAAGAAACCATGGGTTTGGTTTTAGTTAGTTTCTTTGAATCGTCTTTGAACCGACCCTTCCTTGGATGGTTCTTGGCTCGACGCGCGGCGCAGTCACGCAGCAGTCACGCAGCGCTCTCGCAACCGTCACGCTGTCACGCTCGTGTGCCGCGGCAGAACCGTGTCGCGTGTGCGAGTCACATGCACACCTCCCGCGACGCGAGTTAGCCAACCCCACCACACTAAGGCAACATGGCAGGGGTTTATACGTTTCAAATGAACTACTTTACCGCGCACTTTGAAGTGTGTGACAATCCAACACGTGTAAGCGCATGCGGCCCGGCGGGCTGTCCTCCCGCCCCGCGGGCTGCGCAACGACGTTGTCGACGTCGACCAGGGTGTCTCCGGGGCCGCGCCACGCCCGGCCCGGCCCGTAAGGGCACACAGTCCTTGCTCATGCACTTCATTACCATACAATGGTTAGGACCTTAGGCACTTAGGCCCCTCGTGCTGCCGGTAGTGCCCGTGTGCATGTCCCGGCGATGACGGAGGGCCACCGTGGGGCATACTGTTAGACCATCCGCACAGCGCTGGACCCTCACCGTCCCAGCAGGACCAACGCGCCCCGGAAGGGCCTAACTATGGAATCGTGACTGCGAAGTCTAGCCTCTGGCATACAGTACACTCGGAACCCAGGCTTAACACTATCAAGGACTACAATAATTACTTTAAACTTTTCACTCCATGTAACGCCGTCTCTATGTACATCCAGCAAAGGTTCTTCTGCATCAAGGACCCCGATAGACAACTGCGTCCCCACTGAAGAGGTTTCTGCATTTCCCGCTTTGTCAGTTTAGATTCGAAACATTACAGCGGGAGACACCTGGATGGCGCCGTATTACCTAGTGATTCCGAATGCTCATTGTTTGAAAAAAGAGTCAGGAATGCTGTACAGTTACACTCTTTTTTAGGTCCTTACGAGGAGCAGTCTTCATATTACGAAAAATTGTGTTTGTAACGTACAAAAGGTTTGGAACGACTATATTACGAACGGATTACAAAGAGCACCACTTTAATAAATAAACTCGTGCTCTCTTCGAATTACTGAGACAAGCCCTTCGCGATACAAAGAATTTGTTCGTGCATTAAAAAGAGAGATCTTTGTAAGAAACTTACAGTATACCATACCATAAGGGAGTAATATATTTTTGATTTGATATCTTATTAAGACTAATAACAAGCCGAATAATTGCAAGTGCGCATTAGATGTGTTAAACACTTGGAAGTGCCTCTGAACACTTGACACGACAGTGTGCATGGTAGAAGCCCCCCTCGCCGCCCGCAGCACCCAATTCCAAGGAGACCCAAGGCGGAGATCTTTCCAGGGAGACTCCAGCGGGACTCTAGGGATGGGGTGAACGACCGCACAGCGCCTGCAAAACAAACTACGGCCAATCTGGTCTAGAATGTTTCGCCCGGAGAGCCCTGCGGGCCCCATTGGAGGCACCGCCACGCCACCCACAACACGCTGGGATCACGGAGCCTACCCGCGAGAAAAAAAGGGAGAAATAAAATCAGAAAGAAAGAAGGGGAAAAGGGGCACAAAAAAGAAGAAAAAAAAAGCATGAACGGGCGACTAAACGCGGTGACTGCGGCGTCACGCCGATGAGACGGATGCAGTGAGTTTACAACATAAAGACGAAAAACACGACCAGAGAATGCTGCTTTTAAACCACCAAAAATCACCGGGAGGAAAGGGCAAGAACATACAAAAATAACAGCCAGATCTGCTCTTACAAACACTTTATTCGAACAGACACCGTGTACAAGTTAAAACAGCGCACTCTAAACGGCGTGGTCGCTCTGCTTGCCCCCATTTTGACATTCTCTTAGGGAGTCTGGCATATGTCAAATCAGCAAAATATCTGAACTCTCTCAGATGTTCTTTTAGGAATGAAAGATACAAAAAAAAAAAAAAATGAAAATCCCTAAAAAGCATGCAGAATGTGTCGTTCTGAGTGCCAACGTAAGCTAAGCGAGTACGGCGCTAAGAGTTCGGCTCGTAAAGTGTAACGGACACACATCAGCAGCAGCTGCCGCAGGGATTAGGACGGGGGTGGGGGGTAGGGGGGAGTGTTCGTAAAAAGAAACAGAAAAACAACTCCCTGCTGTACACGCGCGCACCGCTGATAGCGGAGGAGCAGAAGCACCTACATCAGCCGGCAGTGCCTCCGAGTACTTACAGGACATGCAGTTCCCACATCCGACTTTCTCAGAGGCCTAACCGTAATGTATACGAGCTGGTGCGGGTAAAACTCACACCGAACAAGTCACCCTCTGGCCGTGGAATGTTAACAGGACCGCCCGCCGCCGCCCGGCCTGCGGCGGGGGTCGCGAAAACATATACTATGTTGATAAACAGGCTGTTCAGGCGGGGGCGAGGACGGTGGAGCGGGGCCCAGGTAGGGGCCTAGGGATGTTCCCCAACCAAGGGGGGAATCCAAATATCGTGGGGTTGCAAAAGTATCGGGATGGTGGTTATAGAGTCGATAGGAGTCCCGTAGTTTTTGTACACCTGCGACATTTGTACCCCTGTTGGCTCCCCATGATATTTGGATCCCCTCCACTGAGAGTCACGTGGTTCCAGCCCGCGCGGCGCGGGCCGCCACGTCTCCTCCCCTCCTCCTGGACCCGCCCCTGCAGGTGCCGCGGCCGCGCCGGTGCCGTACAGTTGGGTTGTTGCCCCCTAACTCGGTTTCCGCGCCGCTTCCCGCGCCTGCTAGCGCATGTCGGGTAACGAGCGTGGCAAGCGGCGTGGCGCGGCGCGGCGCGGCGAGCACGGCGGCGAGGAGCGGCGAGGCGTGGCGTGGCGCACGATACCTGCCGGCCACGAGGCTCACCGAGAGGCTCACCGTGAGGCTCGCCACAGCAGCGCACACCGAGGAGGATGCGCCGTCCGGCGAGCCGCCCTCGTCCCCAGCGGTGAGCCGCGCCGCCGTACGCGCAGTACATTGTTCCTGCCCTTGTTCACAACGAAGCAGTGTTTATCATGGCCGGTTTGTAGATTCGTCAAATTCCGTGCTTTTGTCACATTCCTGATATTTTACACTTTGCAAAAGTGGCTCCGCACTTTGTTCTGCATAGTCCCTCGAAATTGTAAAGAGGACGTGTGACACACAGCTACACAGTGTGTAACACATTTGAAAGACAGGAGAAAACAGCTCACAATACAAGTGTGACTTTGAATTCACGCGACGCTACGCATCCGAGGCTGAGGCCGGGCGGGCGGCTGGCGCAGCGGCGCGGGCGGCTGCCAGGGGCAGGGTGGGCCACCCGCCCAGGCGACGTGCGGGCGGCTGGCCTACCCCAGCGCTCCGCAGGCGCTCCGGCCCCCGGCAGGCGCCGCCACGCCACCGCTCACACAATAATGCAATGCTGCGAGACGCTATGCCGGACCGATTTTAATTTCGTATCAGCATTTACTGGTGTATTCTCCCCCCCTCTTCCTCCTCCACCTCCTCCTCCTAGTGCTTTCCCACAACACGATCGCGAGGCCGCAACGCCACCGTCTGCGACGAAAATCACGACCACGAGGTTGGCGGCGCTGGCGCTGCCTTGCACTGCGCTACAATAATGTGATCCATCTTCTTACAATAATAATAATAATAAGAATAAGGCGCCGGAGGGGCAGCCTCTGGCATTGCCTGCGGGCCCCGCGGACCATAGCGCCCCGCATTATTAGTCACGTTTGCATTCGCTTACAGGCATGAGAACAAGTGCTCTGGCCGCGCGCGCGCGCGCTTTGGCGCCGTGATGAGAATGTGCAGCAGAAACCAGATTAAAACACACAGTCGACAACACATTATACACTAAGCCAACTCGTGTATGTGCATGTGCATAATATGAAATAAATCCATTCAAAAAAAAATATTTATCGCATTCACCAATTTCTAGTTTCTTTACAATTTCTCCATACTGTTACATATATTACAATTTGGAGAAACATTAACGCACGTGCTTTCTTTATTTTTAAATATTACGGTCGAATGTTATATGCTTCAAGAATAAAGTAATTTGAATACTGCAAACGGGGGGAGATCAGCTGTTAACTATGAAAATGGAGCCAAGCTGGTTAAAATATTCAGGATCAGGCACGTAATTTGGATGTACAAACGCTATTATATATACATCCTCGAATCGATCAGGTTTACAGGTCTCCTGTGTGAAGAAGCAGCCCTCAATCACATTGAAACAGCGTCAAAACAAGCTAGCGTGGCATATCCTCTAACTTCTCGTTACGGGATGTTGGACAAGAGCGAGAGTCCAGATCTCAGCCAGCCCGGAACGCCTCAGCCCTGACCAGTACCAGATATGAGCCCGGGAAGAAGGGGCTTTGCAGAATGATGTCGTATTTGTAGCCTAGCAGCGGTGCTTTAGCAAATGGTTACTACTGCAGCCACGGCTGTGGAACGGGTCGATAGCATCTCACAAGCATAAAACGCGAGCTACTTGTTTCGACAACCCTCCGCCCCCTTTCCTCCGCCTAGGCGCGCACCGGATTGCATTTTCAGTTTCCGCTGGTTTCCCCTTTTGCACCGGCGCATGTCGCCCCTCTTTAGCAACATCTCTTTCTCTGTCCCTCCCTGCTGTTCCACGCCGGTGGTGGCAAAAAAAAAAAAAAAGGGTACAACGCGGCGAAACGGCGAAGCCAGACGGGGAAAATGACAGGACACCGACGCTGCGCACAGACTAAAAAAGAGGGGGGGGGGTTAAAAACGAGGCTCAACCATGAGCCATATACAAACCCCCTTTCGTATGGTACAGACTATAGTGCCCGGTATAAGTTAGTTCCAGGCGCTGGCAAATAAAATGGGGAGGGGTTGGGCCGATAGTGTTTTTAGATATTTTGTGGAACCGGCCTGTGCAAGTCGTGCAGCGGCTATGCGTGCCTTGCCGAGGTGCAAGTCACTCCCTCCTCTTCTGCCCTCCGTCCGGTTGTTACATTTTCTTCAATCGTCAACGTGGTCTCTTTTTTATCCCACTCTTTCTCACTCCCTCTCTTTCTCTCTCTTCCTCTCTCATCCGGGCGAAAAGACCACTTTTAGTTCTAAGTGTTGTCACGCTCCGAAGGTACTAAATAGGGCGCTTAGACCCCTCTTTCCTCCTCAGCCACCTCTGGCGCTGGTACTGCCATTGATGTGGTTTTCGGCTGCAGTAGAGCGATACTCCCACCTGTTTCGATCCTTTTTTCCCTGTTTTTCTTCTCTCTCGCTCGCTGTACCATCTTAGACCGAACCGTGACGCCGACCACCTAACGTTTTTCTCACGTTCCCTGAACACCATGATATCGGGACTACACTATCGCCTTTAGAACGCGTAAAAATGGATAAGTTTTATCCCGGCGCTACAATAACGCGACCCTGAAATACCAAGGAACAATAGATTCATAATATAATGGTTCGATAAAGCCAAAGTTGTTCTTAGTGACAATCTTTTATATTCCTACACTGGTAAAACAAATGTGCAATATTTGCACACTAAACGTGTGCAAGTTGTGATTCTGCACATTACATGGTGTTTAACTCAAGTTGCACACTTGCGTGGTGTGCAAAGTTTAGACGTTTTGTAAACTTTAAATTTTGCACACTTGAACATGCACAGTTCTATGCTGTCAATAGGGAACCATACGGTGTGCAGCTGCTGTACGTTTCGGAAGTGTCGAAAGTTGACGTATAAAATAGTTAGACATCACAAAGTGTCTAGAAAATGCACACTTGAACTTAAACGTCAATTGACGTTCAAAATTAAAGACTCCTTTTACCAGTGTAGTGCGAACGACGAGATGAACGATGAATTCAATCAGGCTTTGATATAGAAATGGAAAATACCAAAGACCACTGCACTCTGAGTGGTCGCGTATAGCCTGCACCTAGCACTAGCCGCCCTGGCTTCATTTATAGAGAGAGAGAGAGAGAGAGAGAGAGAGAGGGAGAGAGAGAGGGAGAGAGAGAGAGAGAGAGAGAGATGACAGATAGCACTGAGCGTGCGCCTATTAAGACGAGCCAAAGTGTTTTACATTTCAATTTTTCTTTATATTTAGTAAAGC
The DNA here is from genome assembly GCF_000697945.3 of Frankliniella occidentalis. Taxonomy (NCBI): domain Eukaryota; kingdom Metazoa; phylum Arthropoda; class Insecta; order Thysanoptera; family Thripidae; genus Frankliniella; species Frankliniella occidentalis. Next base: position 591,499 of record NW_026267243.1, read on the forward strand.
GAATGCTATGTTCTCCGCCACCCGCACTACCTTCGCTACTCCACCTTTCGTCGGACTGGATGCCGCAGTAGATATAATATGCCCAGACCAGGCAAGACCTCCGCGCAGCCCGGCGCAGGCTGCCCAGCTCGCTGCCCAGCCCTGACGTCAATTACAGACTAATTGTTATTTTTATGTTTCCTCTGTTGTCATTAAAATGATTTTTATAAATTAGTTGGCACGGCGGATGGGCAGCGCGAGGAGGGCGTGGCGGAGCGTGGCTGGGCGTGGCAGAGCGTGGCGGTGGAGCGTAGCGGCGGAGCCTTCTCGTTACGATGCAGTTCGCAGAAGCAGTGCATTATGTCGCCTGCTTCGCCAGCCATCATCCTTTTTTCCCCCTTTACTTTGTGTTCTTTATTATTTGTTACTTCTCTGCCATTCGCAACACAGAGCGCGCGGCCGCCGCGCTGTCAAACCCGTTTAGCCTCCGGGGGCGCTTCTTTGAACCAGTTTATTTGGACAAGAGTCGTCGTGCTGTGAGCCTCGCCGGCCGCGCCCCGTCGGGCCGGCTTAGGTCGAGTGCAGGTCGGACGAACGAATAACGAACGACTTTGGCGAATGGATGAATGAATGGGGATGGATATGAGGTCTGGGTAGGTATGAAAGGATCGATGGATAAATGAATTCATGACTCAATAGATGGATGGATATTAATGAATTGATGAGGGAATGGATGAATAGATGAATGAATGAATGAATGGGTGGATGGATGGATGTGGATCAATTGATAATTTGTCCACGGAATTCAAGAACAAGCATTGGACTATTGTGATAGATATATCCTATCGTTCGATAGACGGACAGATAGATGGACGGATAGATAGATGGATAGATGGAGATGGATAGATGGATAGATGGATAGATAGATAGATCTGGCCTCTGTGACCGGGCGGACACTGGCTGTCGGGTTGATGCCCAGGCGCTCTGCCCCCCTCCCCAGCAGGTAATTGCCAACCTGAACGTCCCTCTGGTAATTCCCTCCTCGCCGGCCGGCCGCTGGGACAAATCTAGCGAACAACTCGCTGCAGAGCCGGGCAGAGCCAAAGAATTGCTTGCTTTGTTTGGACGCAAAGGACGAAATAAGGACGACGAGGGCAAGGGAGTGTGGCGGAGCAGCGCGGCCCGGCCTGGCGTGCCGCCCGGCCGCCCGTCCCGACGGGAAACAAGACATTGAGAGTAAAAGAGTAAAATTTTAATGTCCTTGCCTAGTCGTTTGGGTCTCTCTGCGCCGCTCTGCGCGCGCATCCGGGGGAGGGTCTCTGACCCGCTCCTACAAGACCTCGCAGATTTTACACGACGCCTTTTTGAGCTTTCGAATAATTTTACCGACTATATCACTTCAAAGAAACAGTGAATCGAACTCTTAGGTTGCGGATTGGGTGTTGTGGGACACACGGTCCAGCGGTCCACTGGTACTGGATTCTGTGCGAGATTGTACGTTCTAAAAGTGGAACAATAATCGACAATAATCCCCGGCCTCAGTTACAAAAATTGTAGTCGTTATGAAAATGACCAATTCGTTCCACAAACTTGGGTGTCCAACCCCTTACAAATTAAAGAGAAAGAAAACCACGACGGGTTTGCTTGTTGTTTGTTGCCAGTGTACAAAACCATATACGGGGAAAAAAGATGTACATAAAGCTAACGGGAAAGCCGGCGCTACTGTTTCCGCTTTACGGAAAAGCAACAGCAACAGACGCAGAGCACAAGGCGTCGATCTGGAGGCGGACACATTGTCTACGATTCCCACAGCAGCAACAAAGCAAGTCGCTGGGAGCGATTCGCACGAGAAGTGCAAAAGGGACAAGAACAGCAACAACCGCAGGACATCGCAGCCTGTGCCGTGCAAAGGAAACAGAAAACGCTACGAAGCAAATCATTTATTTCCGAATAACAAACTCACCTATACTAAGATTGTGAAGGTACACAATTTTCGTTTCAAATAGGCAACTAATCCATATCCGGCATACATATCAGTAACGCATTACATCTAGGCACACTACAACTGCGCACATCACCAACGTGCTGTTACCACAGCCTGCTTGACACGCGCGCGGTCCCAGGCCGGCCGCGACCCCACCCCAGTTAGGTCGATCGGTTGCTAGCCTCAGTGCGCCTCAGCCGCACCAGCCAGCCGCGTCACGATACCCAAGCCCAAGGCCCAGGGCATTGCTCCCCGTCGTTCAAAAAGGCCGTGCTGTGCTGTTTGGTTACTTGAACGACAAATTCCGATCAAAAACAATGAAAACTGAGCAATCACGATTGTCGAACACTAGATGTTGACGTCACGCGTACTTCAGTTTTTGTGGAATATTATCTGAGCGAGCAGTCAAAGTTGGGTTTTGATAGTATGTAAAAATTTCCGTTTGAAAGAGCCAACCTGTGATAGGGTTGGCAGCTTCAACACCATCTCTTGAAAGGACGTTAGCTTGCATGGTCTTAGAAAACTATGGATCGACCAGCGTCATTGTGCAGTTTTCGCGGTGAATTTAACATTAACTCCGCTCATCGATGCGAAACGATGCTTTTTTAGAGTCGGTATTACCTCGACCTTGAGATTAGTAGGTCCCTGGTGGTCCTGTGCGTTTAGACGCTATATTATCAGTACAGTACCCCCTCCTCCTAGGGCGCGCAGTATGAGCATGATTCTTACTTCGACATGGCCCATGGCCATATACCGTGCAGAGCGTCTCACCGAGGACTTGCTCCTGGACGCTTTAGAACTCACCAGGACCGGTGGTTGTTTTTCTGGCAGGTGAGGCGAGCCTTGGTGGGCCTGGTGAGCGCTGGTGATCCCCCTGCTCAGGCCGGGGCGCCCACCCTCCTCGCTGTCCGAACCTCGACTGGACTCGGGGGCCGCGCCCTGCGGCGCCCTGCGCCCCGCAGAGGGTCCCCGTCGGCCACCCTCCAGCGGCGGCCATGGCGACGGCACCGCGCATGCGTCCACCCCATGCGGAGCGCCCCTTCCGCCCCGCCGAGACCCCACCCCGCCGCGCCACGCCCTCACAGTCATTTAAACAAGGTGGCCGCCCCACCCACCCCCCACACAGGGGCCACTAAAGCCTTTAGGGGCGCTCTAATTCTTGTATAGACACTACAAAAAACAAAACAAATTAAAAGCATCCCGGCTACCACAATTTGGGTGAGCGTTTGATGGGGCAAGCACCTGAAATAACCTCGGGAAGGAACACTGAGAAAAATGGTCATCACGACCGAACAATTTGGTTGTTGTACCTAAATAGTGTTCAGTCTGCCCCCTGAGTAATAACCATAGGACGTTCTGTTGAACAATAAGATATGTGCGTACAAACGCACAACCAGCACAACGTCAAAACGTCTAATGGTTGTGACTGAGGGGTGAGACTGAACACCAATTTAGTGACAACAACCAATGTATTTTTCTCCGTGAAAAACGATTTTCGATGAACTGTCGCTCCACACGTGTTTGTGCGGTTTCCTCATGAACGGTTGGTGTTGAAAGTAACTATTATACATTTCTGGGAAGATTATCTGTAAACACAGGGGTACTTACATGTATCGGTATTACTGTACGCAGGACTGAGCGTTGCTGAATACCGTACAGTATTCAGTAAGAACAAAATTGACAACTTTAATGTGGCTATTTTTTACTGTGACAGGCATTAAAGGAGGTGTGCGATATTTTACGCATCGGACATCTCCACCCAACACGGCCGCCTGTCGCGGGCCTGTCCTGCGCGGCCCGCCTTACGTGATGCATAACTATAGGCCAAACTTGGATGCAAAGCGCGAGCACTGACAGAAAAGGGGGGGAGATGGATAGATGGAGATGGATAGATGGATAGACGCGAGCACTGACAGAAAGGGGAGGGGGGAAGGAGGGAAGGAGAGTGGGAGGGAGAATGCCTCTGGAATCACTCACTTTCAGGACGGAGATGTAGAGTACCCACACCGACACACATATTTCAGCCGTGCTCGGCTGAGCAGGCAAAGGGCACGCTGTGCGCAGCCCATCCCTCCCCTGCAGGGCTTGCGGCCCCGCGGTGACCTTCTGTCAAATGCTATTCATCCCCTTGCGCTCCCTCCGCTTCCCTCCCCATTTCTCCCCAAAAGGGCAACTCAGGGTGTGACACCGAGGCTTATATCAGAAATGGAACAATAGTCTTACAATAGGTATTACTGAATGAAAATTAAAATGTTTTGTGGTTAATTTGGCGCAGAAGCACTAGAAAATTTGGAAATACTCAACTTGTACCATTTTTCAAAAGAAAACTTCAACGAAGCAGTTGCATTGATAAAGCAAAGTCTGCAACTCCTCAGTTGAACACTTCCTTGGATTGGACAATGGGACACTTTGTTTGTGGGAAGTGCTCAACTGCCAAGTTGAACACGTGCAAGTGTGCTACTACGCAGTTGAACACTTGCAAGCAGTATCCAACCTCAAGTTGTACGGCTCAATTTTGAACAGTTGCACACTTGGTTTATAAGTGTGATTCAAAGTGATCAAAGAACAAAATTCCTTCGCTTGAGAAAATGGCTTCTGACTTGATATTCATTCTCAAACGGTACGGTGACCCAAACGCGGAGCGGCGATGACAAGGTGCAGCACTGCCTTCTGGTGAGACCCACGGTTAACACAGAACTCAAGTCGATTCCAAATAAGATTAGGATTTATCGGATTTTATCGGTTATTTACAACTTCATAGAAATATTATGTCCACGGTTATTGGATTGAATTTTTCACAACCTAACGTTGTAGAGCCGAATAATTCTAAACAGAAGGGGATTCGGTTTCGCGTTTAAAAAATAAATAATTTGGGCCGTTGTGAACCTTTTCATAGCAAGCAGAAACGAAAGCGTATCTCCTGGCAAACGATTTATTCCCTGAGAATTCGCATTATTTCGTCTTCTCTTCTTTCTACGATCTTTTCCCTCGGAAGGCGTCAACTCGCTCGCGCGGAGCACCTGGTGCCAACGCGCTAACATCAATCAGCAGTAGGCAAACAACTTGTCCATTGGGGGCGGGTGGAGGGGGTGGAAAAGGTGGAAGGGGGCAGAAAGGGGTTGGGGCGGGGCGGCGGCACTCTGGATTGACAAGTGCCATAGTGCGCGCGAGGGGAATGTGGGAAGGCGAAGTAGTGGAGGTGTGGGTATAGGGCAGAAGGGGGCCCCCGAAAAGCCCACTGCAGTGACCTGACCGCGGCCAGCCGGCCAGGCGGCGCGTCAGCACGAGCAGCACCGGTGGGCCCAAAAGGAAAAGCTGATTGAACTTCGCACGGCAGGGCAGGCACCGGCGCCACGGCGGCAGGGCAGCCTGGCGTGTCATAAGTACCGGGTGCCGCGCCCTGTGCGGACTTTCTGCAGAGCAACGAGCGGACCGAAGTTCTTCGCTCGCGACGCGTCAACATTTTGGGGCGTTGGCGTTAGGCCGCCGCTTCGCCGAGATATGAGGAAAAAGTGCACCATATGAACGAACAACCCGTCAATCGCCCTCGCTCCCTCCCTTGGCCCGACCAAGACAATTCTATAAGTGAAGGGGGGCGAAAGGGGTCAACACTGCCCTTTATCACCCACCCGTCCGCGGAGCGCGGGGGCAGAGGAGGGGGAGAGGGGTTGATGGAAGGGGGTAGAGAGGGGGTTGAGAGAGGGTGGGAGTAGGTTGAGAGAGGGTAGAAAGGGGTGCAAGGGGAGGGTGGCGAGCGCACGCGACTGGGGGTGGGGTTGGGGTTTGGGGGAAGGGGGTGGGGCTGGGGGCTACGCCAGTAAAAGCACACACGGCAACGCATGGCATGGCCAGTTCAAAACCTGATAGTTGACATATCAAAGGGCACTTTGAAAACACGGGCCTAGAGCGAGAGACAGAGAGTTAGAGATAAGTGTCGTGGGCTGAGCGGGGTAAGTCCGCCCAGACGAACATATCCGGGCAGACTACAGACTGTACGTTTGTGGCGAACCGCTTGGGCACCCGGTGGATTATCCTTCTAGTTCAAGGCCTCAAAGGCAACGTCGGCCACGACGTCGGACACATCACGCCGCTGCGCGTCTCTCTTCATATCTACAGCGGCAAATCGGGGTGAGGCGGTGCAGGCGGGGCGGGGCGTTCCCGCAGAGGGATCGATACAACAGCGCGGGGGCCTAGCGGCGGTGGAAAGCAGGTGTGGGGGTTGAGGCGGGGCGGGCTAGGGTCGGGCGCCTCCCTCGGCCCCCGGCGACCGCGCTCGCCCTCCGGACCTGGCCAGGCCACGGACCCCCCCCCCCTCCCCCCCACGGACAATTTTAACAGCCCCATGCATATTTTATTCTAGCGGAGCTGTCGGTGTGGCAAGGTGGGGCGGGGCGGGGTGTTGGCGTTTGGCCGCCGCTTCGCCGAGCTACGAGGAAATAGTGCACCATATGATGTCAGTCAGGTGTATACAGGGCTGTTGTAACCACGCGGTTGTAATACTCGAGCGACTTTTCGTGATTTGGGATTGAACTAGGTGCAGAGAACTACTTCGAAACCGCTCGAAATCGGAGCGACGCCAGTTTGCGTCGGGTAAATAAATGTTGCTTTCGAACACGTGCGCGCATGAGGCACAGTAGGGAAGCCTAAAATAGACATGGGACAAAAGGGACGGGCAAAATGAATTGGGGCAGATGGACGGACAGACGGTCAGGAAGACGGACGGACAGACGGTTGGGCGGACACAGGCACCCCGACCGACACCTTCACTTCCTCCTCACATCACTCGCCTCGCTTCGGCCGGGCTTTGCCGCAATCAATCACCTTTGGGGCAGTCCACTTATCCACGTAACGCTGGGTAGCGGGCGAGAGAGAGAGAGAGAGAGAGAGAGAGAGAGAGAGAGAGAGAGAGAGAGAGAG
>NW_026267243.1:598428-604791 GCF_000697945.3 Frankliniella occidentalis
GAGAGAGAGAGAGAGAGAGAGAGGGGGGGGGGGGCTTGTGGACAGTCCCTGGCTTTTGTGAGGCGAATGGAGAACTGTCACTCAACAGCGACCCTTCATCAACACGTCACACGGGCAGAGGTGCGCCAGGCGCTCCCCCGCGCTTAGCCATCTACCTATCCATCTATCCGTCCCTAATTCATTCACTGGACTCTGCCTTTCCCATATACACCGTTCAAATTTAGCTATCTGAAAGGTTGTGATGCACGGTAGCATGGTAAAAACAACGTCTGATTTTCTTTGAGGAAAAGGAGAAAACATTAAAGAACTCCTATAACTAGAGGAAAACTCTTAACGGACAACTGGCAAAATTGTTTCACTCATTTCGAGCACGATACCTAACTGAAAGATTTACCGGGCTCAGCTTTTGAGGGAGTTTCTCCCAAAAAAAGAGGGAACTTCCCTCATTTTTGATGCGAGATTTCCTCAATATCTGAGAGTTTATCTCAAACTTGACGAGTTCCTCAAAGTTTACCCCTTTCCCTGAAATATCGCAGACATTGTTCTTACCGTGAGTAGTGCAGTACGAAATATTTATCAACAGCCATTAGGTCAACAGCCATGAGTTCTGCACCTCGAAACCAACAGTCCCAAGTCGACCCCAAGCAGAACAGACAGCAGTTACACCTCCATAGTCTCTTCCAGTCACCTCCAGTCCCGCCGCCACTCACTCACAGCCAGCCTCCAATCACTTTCAGTCATCACCACGTTCAATCACCCAAGTCCTGTCATTCCTATTTCCAGTCCGCACACGTTTTTGATGAGTTGGGTACCCCTCCGGGAATCATGCTTAACTCCTTCTTTACATTGAATTGAATGTATATGCTTCGGTTTGACAGTGTGCTTCTAGCATCACGCCGGCGCTTCACACCTGTCGCGTTTACAGTCGCAATTTATTGCGGCGGCCCCGGCGACCGGCCACGCGCCGCGCAGGCTACGCAGGCTACGCAGGCTCCAGGCGGCTCCAGGTGGTCGCCCTGCCGGAGGGCCGGCCGGTCCTCCAGGAGGAGAGCAGCCGACCGACTCGCCGTCATTGGGGGGTTCCACCTGGCCAGGCGGACACTCGTCCAGGTGAAGTGCAATCCCGCTGACGACACAACGGCTCTCCGGCGGGCCAGGCAGCCTGCTCCCGGGGAAGACTCATACGTCCGAGACGCACAATGCCAACAGCGATGTGCCATAGTGTGCCTACTAGTTCGGAGAAGCCAGAGCAGGGGTGGGCAGCAGCGGCGGCGACAAGGCGGTGGATGCACTTCCCGTCGCCACTGCCCCCACCACCACCAAGTGCAGGTGGACCCCCCGATGCCTGGGCATGCAGTCACGAAAAGCAATCAGGGAATGACCGTACGGAAGCGCGTGTCCCCAGCCGGGGCGGCCGACGGCCGGCCGTGGCGAGGCGATTGCGTCCCTCAGGGCTAATGGTGTGGGTCGAGACCGTGGAGACGTCCCGGCCTTGTCCGACTCCACCACGGTCTTCTTCCTTTTCTTCTTCACGTCGAGATTGGAGCCGTACACAGTCCCGCAAAGGGAAGAAGCTTTCCTCACTCACAACGTAGATCTCGAAAACTAGAAAACCCAACCCATTCGTTATGCACAACTTTTTCTACCGATGCAGAAGTTTTCTTTTTGAGTCGAATAAATGTGTATTCACTGAGATTATGCATTTTCACCCCATAATGATACCTTATAAGGTGTAGGCTGGAGAAGGATTATTTTATTTATTGCTTATTTTAATGCCTTTGCAAACGCACAAAACGCTCAACACCTTTCAAAAGGCACAAAACTAACACTTTTGTTTTTATCAGTGGAGCGACCGGAATCGTTGAAAAATCATCGCGCTCCAGCGGATTGGCCCGCGTACGCGTGCAGCGTAAGCCCGGTAGTCCCTCGCACCGCCGCTGGGCGCCGCGTCTAGCTCAGCGGGGCCTCGCCGCATACCCCCACACCACACCGCGCCCCAACGCCCCAACGCTTCAAAAAGTCGATTCGCCTCGCATTCCATCGCTGCTGCGCGCTGCTGCGGCCACGAGCGGGCCCGGGGCCCGTTGTTGTACAGCCGTGTGATGAATAGCGACAGCCTTGCACCAGATTCAGAGAGTGTATCACATCGAGAAAATATTCCGACACGGAGGGATTAGAGGGGGGTGGGGCAGGAGGCCCTCCCGGCTACCGGCGTTACTCACCGGGCAGCTCCTCTGACCCTCTCCTCTCTCCTTTAGAACCTGGGCGCCAGCCCCCCTTGCCCTGCCTCCTCCCCTTTCCATTCTCCTCCCTACACCTCTCAACACACATACGAAACGAACACACACACACACACAAACACACACATGTATGTTTGTGCAGACCATGCTACACCGTAGCGCCATCGCAAGGTGGGGCTTCATTGGGCGGCAAAGGTGCCACATCACCATTCCGATGATTCTATCCCCGTTCTATCCTACCCTACGGGCGGCGGCAGCTGTAGACAACCCGATTGGTGTCTGAAATAACGTAACACACTGCAAACCAAGAGCAAGTGAAACTCAGCGTTGGCGTTACCAATTGGAAAGCCCTGTAAGCTAAGGCAAATGTGTACACCAGAAGAAAACATCCTTGAAACAGCGTTGAAGTGCTCAAAAATGCTAATAGCACCAAATAGGGCATTTCTGTCTACCACCCTTCTTTTTCCAGTGCTCTTCCTAAATAGCGCCTTGCGGTCCGAGCGAGTAGGCAACCCGCGCGAACGGTCCCATTTAAAACAGTGCGGGCACTGTAAGTTCCTTACGAACAACTGCTCTTCGTAACGTACAAATGATTTGGAGCATTTGTATTACAAACAAATTGTTTGTATTACGAAGAGCCTGGTTTGTATTACAAACGAGGCTTTTCGTATTACGAATGGGGGGTGTTCGTAATATGAACGAAAATCGTTCATAATATGGCTGCTTTAGATCCTTTGTAAGTTACAAACAAATTCTTCGTAATACGAACACCGCTGTTTGTAAGGAACTAAGAGTGGGAGATGGGAGGGGGAGTGGAGCGGGCAGCCATCTGGTACTGGAATAGGATGCATGATCGCAAAATGAAATCCGAATCTTGGGCAACACAAGCAGCCACCTACGAACATTCTCCGCATTAGTTTGCTTCCAGAGAGGAGCTACGCCGCGCCACGCTGGGGTGGCCATGTGCCAGGCCGGGCAGGCCGGGCAGGCCGGCAGCAGGCAGGCGGTCCTTCCATTCCTGTCCGTCATTGCGCTTCCAAGGACGAGTGTGCTGGGCCTCTGGCCTGGGCCTCTGGCCTGGGCCGCCGGGAGGACGCGCCTGGCCGGTGTACCCACCTCACCTCTCCCCCTCGCCCCTCCCGAATGGGAGGGGGGCACCGCTGGCCATTCATTCTTCAGTCCCATTCATGTTTCACTCGCTTTAGGCCCCTTCGGCTGGAAGCTCTCCCAGCAGCCTGCACCGATAAAGTGTGCAACTTGAGAACACATGCAAATGCTCAACACTACGTTGCACACTTTTAATTTATCCTGGTTTCCTAGGATATTGGACTGGATATTCGAATGCTTAAGAATTTTTTCAACAAGTTGAACACTTGAAAGTTTGACAATGATGTTTTAGCCACTTTTCAGAGTCTAACTTTACCGTTGAAAAACTATTGAAGTATTTATACAAGTGTTTAAACAAAAGTATTTAAATTTCCAGTCCAGAGTGCACTACAGCTTTGAACTCTACCATGTGCCTGTCAGTTGCACACTTCTGTTTTCAGTGGGTGAAACCATCCCGTCGAGCTTCCCACTGAATTTAGTCGACCCATTTTATTTATTTTCTAACCAGTACTGATCATATCGTCCCTATTTTTCTAATAATATCATTATCCTCTCCCCCCGACCCTCTCGTGTCGAACCTTTGTTCGAAACTAGTTCCGTGTTAGTAAGGAAGGACGCTCACGACGGCCTGATCACCCAGTCCGCTGCATCCTGCCGACATCACCGGCCAATCACCCACACAGAAGGGCCGCCCCGCCGCTCGATCGGGCGGCGAGATTAGATGAAAGACTCTTTCGGCCGTGCGGCTCCGGGAGAGACAGGCGCTGGCTGCAGGACGACGGCTGCCGACGCACGGCTTAGGTCGCAGGTCGCAGTGCGGACCTCCACCTGATTCTGCTGAAGACTTAAACCTAAACGACAGCGCGGGTTCTGCACAGCATGCTAACCTGCAGGTTAGAACGTAGCTTTCTAGATTCTCTCTCGTTTGCTTACCGGTGGTGCTGGGGTGCGAGGCGAGGCAGGCGGGGCCGCAGGAGGCGAGGAGGGCGGCGCGCAGCGGTCCCCACACGGCGCCCGGAGGTAGACAACCCAGCCGGCGCGCGCGTGGAGCGGGCGACCCTGGACCAGGGGCCGTCCCGGCACAGCACCACATGCGAGCAGAAAGCAGAGAGCAAGCGAGTCAGCACTGAGGCCACCGTCCCTGTGATCATCAACGAGGGAAGGGTGGGGACAAATTCGAACGGAAGACTTTCGTCTTTGTCAAAATGCCAAATTAGAACTTTCACAGCACAGTTTACTTTTTGGATTCAGAACAGACATGTCATCAGTGCACACGTCTTTGTGATTTTTGCTGTTGTTGTTGTTCCATTTGAAACAAGGAGCTGAGCTTATGATGACCACGTCGACAAAGCAGCATGGCGCAGATACGGCGCCCTGTCCGTTGCCCATCCCCTCTCCCCTCTGGCACCAGCACCAACTACCCTGAGCAAGCAGCCCTCGGGCCACCCCCGCCGCACAGCCTCCCCCGCACACTGGACCAATGGCAGGCGGCCCGCCGCGCCACAGGCCCCACCCACACGCCCAGTCGCCAGCATGGCCGGCAGGCAGCGGCAGCCATGCAAGTGCGACGCGACGTCTGCACTGTCAACCCAAAAGAATGCCTCAACGTGATTCACTGAATGAATGATGCCAGCATCTTTGGCATTTTAAGAGGCCGAAAGTTAATACATTATATTCTGGTTTCCATTTCCTGCATCCTGTAAGCCATGGCTTATCTATAAAATATAGCTTCACATTCATCTGCAGGAATGATGAGATGGTATGTATGATTGATTAGTGCAAGATACATATGGGAAACCATAAGCTGTGAGTAGATTACTTCAATCTCAATCGCCTAAAATACTGAGTCGGGCACTGTAAACCTGGGGTGCACAATTGAAAAAAAAAGTGTCGCAGGGAAGAAGCTAGTGGTCGTCTGCTGCGTTGCTGATGTTATAATAATGCACCTCTGGCCGCTCTTCCCACCAGAGGCGTCATTAGGTGCGAGAGAGAGAGAGAGAGAGAGAGAGCACCCTCACCAATAACGTGAGCCGACAGCCGACCTCCCCGCTTGCATCTATGCCGTCCGCTGTGCCTATGTATGATTGGCTCAAATGTATAAACGCACATAGGGCACAGGTAATAAACACGGTGCAGACAATACAAAATGGTTGAAGAAGCCGACACAAGAACTTAGAAACCAAAGCACAAAGAGCACTCGAAGGATGAGAGATAAGCAACGATAAGAATCCTTTTCCTCGTTTCCACAGACACAGAATGAGCAGCGTCCTCTTCAAGCTTATCCGCCCTCAGGCCAAGGAAGAGTGTCCAATACGGAACAGATTGCGTAGTCATCAGAGGATGGCTGTGAGATAACGAGTGCAGCGTTACCGAGAGAAATTTCTCACCTTTTACCGCTTTAGCAACTGTAAGGGGTGGAGAGGCAGCCACGCCATGTTTGCAACACTACACTGGGTGTTTTCTAAAGGGTTATACCCCGTGGACAGCGAGTAGTCGAGGTGGTATAATCATTCGCGTTCGAGCCGATAGAAATGTCCCGAACCAGCGCTTAAAAACACGCAATGAGCCATACGCCAGACGCCTGCAAGCCGCTAGGTAGGCCATCCCGCACAACACCGATGCATGCGGAATCGATGTAGCCTACCCTTCAGGCGACCAGCGCGTCAATACGAAGCGAAACAGGCTGGGAAAGTGAGAAAAACTCACTCCGCCATCGCCAATTCGGGAGGTCTTCCTACCCTCCTCTGCACGCACCTTTGTCAATTTTAAAGTGGGATCAAGAGCAATCTGAATATCACATGCGATGCATACTCCTTGACGACGACAGCACCTGACTGAGGCCATGACCAGAAAATATATGCCTTCAACCAAACGGAATCCCTCTAAACCACGTCGAAGTAATTTTTGCCTTAACTTTTAAAGTAGTTAAGGGGTACCTTAGGAGTAACCATAAAAGTTTGGTTCAGATACAATCAGGCAGTCTATAGGATAGTTCCTACAGCAGCTTTCCTCTTTC
>NW_026267243.1:612696-615334 GCF_000697945.3 Frankliniella occidentalis
CGAGGAAGACGACAAACCATCGTGTGCGATAAGTAATCAACGAAAACGAGGATTATAAAAGTGGGGAAGGCGATGAACAGGACGATATACAGTGCGACACGAGCAAACAACTCGCGCGAGCAGCGACAGTCGGGTAGGCAGAGCCGTCGAGCCGCCGTGCGTTGCGATGCTGCCCACCTCCCAGGAGCTCCCCGGTTGGTAGGCAGCGCCGTCGAGCCGCCGTGTGTTGCGGTGCTGCCCACCTCCAAGGGGCTCCCCGGTTGGTAGGCAGCGCCGTCGAGCCGCCGTGCGTTGCGGCGCTGCCTACGTCCGCGTACCTAGGGGCTCCCCCGGGCCGATAAGGGGGAGGGACGGACACGGGCAGGCAGACTGAGCGGGAACAACCCGCGTGACTTGCATCCTGACGTCGAAAGGGCGGCCGGCCGCCCAAAAATCGGCCAGGCCCGTGCAGTGCAGGGCGCATAGAGCACAGAGAACATAAGCGCACGCCCCGCGAGTTACCGTGACCCCGAGCAGCGAGCATAGCGGAGCGGCGGCCCCCCCGACCAAAAGACCGCACCGTCACAGACAAAAGAGAAACAAACCGAGTAACGAAGTCGGGCCGCCCCTGCGCGGCCCCTACGCGGCCCGGGCCGGGCTGCCGAGCAGAGGCGATGACCTCACAAAACCCTCTTTGGCTCACCGCGCCGCCTCGCCGGCCCGTCTGAAAAGACCGCGCCGCGACATCAGCCGACAGGGCGGCCGGCGGCCATTGTCATGCCTCCCACGGCCGGCCGCGCTCGCCGCGCGCTGCTCCGGGAGGAGGATGAGGAGGAGGGCACCACCACCACGACGGACTCCTCCCGCGGACGTGCGGGCGGGCGGGCGGGCGGGGGAGGGCGTCTGCCCGCGGTCGGTCGGTGGGGTCGTCGGTCGTCAGGTGCTCCGCGCCGTCAGTCCAGACCGAAAAGTGGGCGTTCCGGCTGGCCAGGCACCCTGAAAGCGCCCGCGGCCTGATGCTTGTCGCGGCAGCAGCGGCAGCAGCGGCAGTGACAGAACAGAGCCCCCCTCTCCGCCGTTCCGCAGCGCGGTGACAGCGCGGTGGCGGGCGAGATGCACCTGATAAATCTTTGTGATGTTATTCATTATTTCCCCGTCGTCGTCGTGATCGTCGGCCGGCCGCAGCCGGGCTCGCCGCCGCAATAGTGACGGATTCCACGAAATGAGAATTGCATCGTGCGTCGGGCGAGGGGGGGGGGGATGGGGAGTAGGACGCCACGGGCAGCGCGGGGCGACTGCAGGGTCCGTTACCGTTGCTCGCCGTTGCCGGCCCGGGGCCCGCGGGGGCCCTCCTGGCTCTGGGCGCCCCCGCCGATGGGGCCCGCGATACACCCAGAGAGCGGGAGCAGCGGGAGCAGCGGAAGCAGGACCGCGAGGCTCCATTTTTGGTTCAGTTCGACAGAGGCGCGGCGCAGCGGCGCCCAAAGCGATATCAACCTCCGGGACGAGCGGCTTTTGCGGCCTGGGAGAGGTTTGGGGGGGGAGGGAGGGGAGGTTGTCACGCGCAGCAGGGCGCCCGCAGGCGTTACAAAACATTTAACGTCGACAGGGCTCGCGGCGCGCGGCGGCGTGGTGGCGTCTTTCGGCGGTGTGGGGCGGTGGGGGCCACGGGAGGCGGCGGGCATCTTCCTGACCGTTCCTGACACCTGGCGGGAGCGGGGCGCGGCATGCAGGCCATGCACCTGCTCATCAGGAAAGGAGAGGACGACCGTCCTGGCTCGCACGATCGACACACTCGCGCCCGTCTCGAAATGATGCTCTTCATCTCTCTCTCTCTGCCTGGGTTTAGACTTACTTGACGAGCCGCCGCCGCCGCCGCCGGTGCGTTTCGCGAGTGCATTGCGTCTTCGTGACGCACCGCTTGAGAGAATACCTAACCGTAGCGAACATCCCTTTCGTAAGACTTTGCGACTTGGCGCGTTGGTACGTCACGATAGACACGCAACAGCGAGTCTCGACCAAAACCCAAACTCACGACGGTCAAAATTGGCTGAAGGTTTTCCTGCTCTGCTTCTGCTTCGCACTCGCGTGCACCGCTGCAGCTGCCACAACGCACAGAAGGGCGTAAGCTACGGACGGGAAAAGGGTGGGTTGTTGTTGTTGGTCCCAGGGAGACGTCCTTCCTCGTTCTCTCTATCTCTCTCGCAGCATTGAGAGAGCGCCACTGTTGGCGAATGTTTTGCGCCGCGATGACGCTCGCGGGACGACGGTGCGGCCGTGTCACGCCACTGCACGCCACGCTGCCAGTTTAGGCTGCGTTCGAAATGCGGCATCTGGCTCGCAGGTACACGACACACACACACACCTGCACTAGGGCTGCGTCCGCGGTGGCAGTCGCGCGTCACAGTCGCAGTTCGTACCCCCCCCCCTCCCCATTTCCCTTGAACCTGATAAGACCTCCCGCCACGCACGCCACACGGCGGCGAAGCGCGAAGCTCACCAACGACGCGATTCGCGAGCCTTCTGGCGATGAGGTGTGTTTACAAACAGCCACCGCCGACGACAACTACACGTCAACGACGACAACAACAACAACACGACAGCTGCAACGACGACACCGACATGAACAAAAGACAAAGCTCACCTCCGTGGGGCTGAT
>NW_026267243.1:615384-621946 GCF_000697945.3 Frankliniella occidentalis
TCTCCTTCACCTCCCTCGCACCTCCTGGGCAGATAACCTCGTCTCTTTCGAACACCGTCCTGGGGTGCACGCCACTGACTCGGAAAAGGGGCGCCAATCCAATGGGCGGGTGTGGGTCGGTCTGACATTTCAGTCCTCTAGTCCAGGCGAGCCGTCGTATGCTAGGCCGATCCCCTTCTTCTGCAGTTCCAAAGAGGGGCGAGTGGGGGCGAGGGCGGGGTATTCAGAACCTCTGCATTCAGTCTGCAGTCAAAACCACTCGATTAGAACCATAATTTGTGGAAATTTCGCAGTGTCGCGGAGTTGGAGGAGAGGCCCCCCCCCAAGAAAAAAGGGTTAATGTAAAACAATGAAAGAAAAAAATCTTTAGAATAAGAATCTTATTTAAAACAATTGCTTTTGATTTCGCATGTCGAAAGTGAAACAATATTGGCCAAAGATGCGTACTGCTACAATATTTTATATGACAGTCCAAACCAAGTGTCTGGCCAATACACGAACAGGAGGAGAAACTCCTGAAAATGAGCCTGATTTTTGAACAAGGTTATGCGTTAGTTTGGGATGTTAGTAGAAATTGTTAGTGTGTCAGTTTTTGTTAGAGGTTTTAGTACATGGTTAGTGCTTATGTACAAATTATTTATCAAATTAGTAATGTTTACTTTAACTAATTTACCCATTACTGTTATAAATTGCTGTTAAAACTGGTTAAGTCGGTTAACTTTGTTTAGTACGGGTTAGTGATTAGTTCAGCACACTCGAGAGCGTTTGGGCGTCTCGCATACTTACCCAGGTTAGAAACAGTTAATATCAAATAATAATTTGTGATTTACATTTTAACAGTGCGAACAAACTTAGTTAAAATTCAACAAGCGGAACAAACGGAAATTCGAACCGAACCGAACAGCTCTACAATATCACGAACGAACTGAACACCTAGATGTTCGTATCCGAACAAACCGCGCCAGAATAGTCCTTCTAAAAGTTCTCTTTTCGTGGTTATTTTTATTCAGTTTGATTTTAGAAACACGATGAAATACAACTTGTTGATTGGCACCTAATTTCCGCCAGTGCGTTGCCTATTTTAACAAGTTTTTGCGCAGGTACGCGTTGGACATTCTTTGACCACGAACGACCAAGGACAACACGCACTGAAATTCGTTTTGTGATACTGTTACTCAATTTTTGCGATTACTGGTGTTTTGCGATTCCCACGCTAATGGGCATGATAACTCCAAAAAATGTGATAAAAGTATCACATTTTTGTGATACAATCATCACAAAAAATGTAAAAAAATAATTTGTGATGATTTTATCTCAACAATGAGATACTTTTATCACATTTTTTGGAGTTATCATCCCCTTTAGCGTGGGAATCGCAAAACACCAGTTATCGCATGGTTTTGTGTTAAAAGTATCGCAAAACCAGACTCAGTGACTCGTTTTGTTGAAGATGCTATAATCCGAACAGTTCGTTCTCAAACACTTCATGTTCGATCTCGAACGAACACATTTTGTGTTTGGTTCGTTCGGATATCCGAACATGTTCGCATAGCTCTAATTTACAGGCACGACTCTTGTCAAACCAATCTTGTAATCACCTTACTCCCACCAGCTACTACCGCTTTGAGGGCGTGACGATCAAGCCCCTGGGCGGGGTACATTAGCCTAACTGCATCGATGAAAATTTAATAACGACGCTCCAATGGAAAGAAAGCTGCTACTGCTTTTTAATGTTGAAACAAAAGGTACGATTTGGTACAATTTTTAGTGGTGCCTAAAAATTGTGCTTAAGTTTAGCAGAAGTATATGCCCGCCCAAAAGGGGTAAAATGGCATTGGCATTGGAGAGATATCCAAGATACTATCAAGACAAAAAAACAACAATAAAAATTGTTTTTTGTAACGAAAAGTAAGTTATTAGATAGTAGTTAGTACCACGCCTCGTCCTCAGAAACGTACGACATGGTTTCCGTTAAACGAAATTTTGGTTGAGAAAACAAAATATTGGTCGGAGGTGGTTGGTGGGCGATTTACTGCACTTAGGTGCAGTAACTTCGTGTTGCCTGAATATATAACCGTTGATTTGTCAATATAGTGTGATTGTGTTGGGCTGCCCCCTCTCGCTGTCGCGTCTTTCGTCCGCCACCGACACCGCGCCCGAGGTTACCACCCTCCCCTCGCCAGGCGGGGCGGGGCCGGCTGCCACACCCATGTCATCAGGGGCGCCCCATGCGGCTCGCTGCACTCTCATTTAGGGGAGGACCACCTCGTGCCACTACCCCTCTCCCACCCACGGCGCGCCTGCCCTCCTGTCTTTCAGCCCTGCCTGTCTGTCCTTCTGGCCGTCTGTCCGCTCGAATAGAATCGACGGTCGTGGAATTAATCAATTGGGCCAAACCTACGGAATGACGACCGTTCGAACAGGGCTCGGGCAGGGCCACCACCCCGCACCTCCACCCTGGTGATTTTACTAACGCCCTGCAGGAAGTGGCTCGCGGGGCACCCCTTCCACGGGGGGTGAAGGAGGAGAAAGAGAGGAGAAAAGGGGAGGGAGAGGAGGGAGAGGAGGGAGAGGGGGAACGGAGGTCTCTCCTTCTCCTTCACCTCCCTCGCACCTCCTGGGCAGATAACCTCGTCTCTTTCGAACACCGTCCTGGGGTGCACGCCACTGACTCGGAAAAGGGGCGCCAATCCAATGGGCGGGTGTGGGTCGGTCTGACATTTCAGTGTTCTAGTCCAGGCGAGCCGTCGTATGCCAGGCCGAACCCCTTCTTCTGCAGTTCCAAAGAGGGGCGAGCTCGGGGCCGGGGTATACAGGACCTCTGCATTCAGTCTGCATAGTCAAAACCACACGATTAGAACCATAATTTGTGGAAATTTCGCAGTGTCGCGGAGTTGGAGGAGAGGGGGAGGAAAGGGGGGGGAGGGTTTTTAATTTGGATAAGCAGAGGGGAATGTGGAAGAGGAGAGGAGCGGTAGGGTAGGGAAGTGCGGAGGACCGCAAGAGGGGTGGGGGTAGCAGGCCAACCCCCATCGACACAGCCCCCCTCCTCCCTTTTTCCCTCACCACCTATTCTGTATGCAGCACGGGGTCAATGATTTTGTAGACCCATTTAGGACTCGCTCCAGCATACCTTAAAATGATTACCATTATTTTTCATGTTCAGTTATGAAACGAATACCCTAAAAATAGAACTGTGAAAGACATTCAAACACTTGCAGTGGGTGCAACAATTTCACACATAAATTAGTGTGTGACGACCATGGTGTTTTGCATAGAAAAGTGTGTGACAGCCGTTGCATTCACAGAAAGTGTGTCTCATAGTAAAACGTTTACACGCGTCCGACACAGGGTGACACATGACTTTGCATGCACACTTTCCTGTGAGCACACTAAAATCTCATGAACTTTTTAAATCATAGCTTACTGAGTTACGTTACGCATTTTTTTAAACGCCCAGTCCGGCGTATTAAAAACATATGTAAAGCGGAGCATGTTTACAAAAATCAGCAAGGTATGAATAAACATGTTCAAAGATTTCAGTGTGTGACACTTTGGCACGCACTTTTAAGTTGTTGTAGGAAGGCATAATGTCAGCCACTTCTGTTTTTTAGAGTAGTGGAAGAAACCCTTCCCACCACCACACCGCTATCAGCGAGGAGATGGCGATGCTCCGACGCGAGACGAAATTCTGATCGATCGGTAACAAAATGGCCGCAGAGCGCGGGTGGGCCGCGAGGGGCGGGTCGATTTGCGAACGAAGCGAACAAACTGCGCCCGCCCGCCGCGCAGAGCAAAAGCCACTACGCGGGGTGGGAAAAGAGAGGAAAATTCAGCAAAACCCCGGCCCGCTCCTGCGCGGGAGGGACACGGCTGCGGAGAGTGCTGCGGCGACTGTGATACCATCAGCAGAGCGCGGCCGCGTCCGAAAAGTTTGGGGCCACCGCGGTTTGCGACGCGAGCCGCGCGCGGGGCAAACGCGTCCGAATAAAATAAGAGCGACGTGAACTCCAAATCGCGTGCGCCTCTCGGAACAAATGCGCTCGCCTCGACATGAATCACAAGAGCAGCCAGTGCTCTGTCATTACTTTAATTTCACACCCACCCACGGCATCGCGGCACCGCGGCGCTGCACCCCCGAAAGGATAAATTTCAAAAATACTTAAGGAGTTACTTTTTTATTATTATTATTCTAAAGAAGCAAATGCTACTTTAGATTTTCTTTATTTTTTCACTCGAGCCGCGAACCGCCTCACACTGCGCACGCCGCGGTCAACGGCGAATGAGACCCGGGGCTGCCCCCGCCCCCATAGCGCCGCCCCCAGCTCCCCCGCCCGCCGCCGCCACCCTCGGGTGCGCTGCGATAGCATCAAGCCATCAACATTACGGTGGCCGGGCGGCTACACTGCCAATCACGGACCAGAAGATAGTATATGGCTTCATAAAGCACGCAAATCTCACAGGAAGTCCTGCTTTTTGTTGTTGTTTTTTTAGTTGTTTTCTTTAAATTGTTTTTTGTTTCCAAAAGATCCAACGCGGTGGTTCTGCTTGTCCCTTCTCCCAGAGTTACCACAGCCTGCCCTTGCAGGGAGGATTTGTGGAGGGCCGCGTACGAAACAAATCCATTCAAACACCTGTCGTTTGCAAAAATAGTAGTAATTATAAGCAAAACATAAATAAATTAAAATTTAGATTTTGTAGCATCCTAGTTCTAAGGTTCCATTTATTTTTACTTTTTATTTTTAATTTTTTTGCTTATAATTTCAATTATTTATTTTTCCATGCAAACGACTGATCGTTTGGATAGAGCTCTCATGGATTTTGTTCCGTAAGCGGTCCCCCATAAATCCTCCCTGGAGTCCCTCCAGTCCGGCCCGGCCGGGGCGCCCAGCTAATAAGCCCGCGAGCCTAGACTCGGGCCTCCGCGCCCCAAAAGATAAGCCGCCACGGCCGCTGGCCGCCGCTGGCCCACAGGAAGCCACCGGGGGAGGCAGGAAGGGGGACTGGGTCTCATAAAACACGCTGCTGACCCCGCAGAGGGGGAGGTGAGGTTGTTGGTTAGTGAGGTGAGGAGACCAGTAGAGTCCAGGTAGGTGAACGAGTTACACTGCTGCGTCGAACTTGCGACAACCACAAAATAAATTTCCGGAAGCGCTAGGCATAACCAATCGTGCGCGAGTTAAACTACTCTTCGGAGAAGGTCCCCGCGAAGGAACGATGCATCATATCCAACAAGACCCTGCGAAAGGCTCCAAAAGCCACTTTAAACATGCTGTATGCCCGAAAATCGACCTTGGTCGTTCGGTGCGTTGTGTGGTAGCGGGGAACCTCTGGCCATCGCGGTCTTATCAAGGGACTATGGGTGGGCGCGGGAGAAGTAAGGGGGCTGGGGAGGGGGCCGCTCGGCCCCCCGGCTCGGGGCGCCCGCAGGCCGTCCTTCCTCACAATCAGAGGGAAGTTGAGGGGGTCCGACCAGGTTAAACCTGCTGCCAAACTTTTTGCGGAGCCTAAAGCAATAAAGCCGGGATGAGTCAATAATAATCATGCACGTACAGTTAAAACCTTACGAAGCAATTTTTTCTTCGAAAGGTTTTAACAGTGCGGCCTACTTTTCCAGGGTGGTTTCGGTCACTTTTGATGCTGAACTTGGCTCCTGCGGCTGGAGACCAACCCTACCGTGGTCTGCCTGCCCTGCTCAACTAAGTAACTAACAAAACTTACGAACTCTCACAAGCTCACAAGCCCAAATAGCGGCGCGCGGCCTGGCCCAAAGCACGTCGTCGCCTGGCAACGGACGTTCGTAAACAAACGGTAGACGCCACGCTAGGCCACGCCGCACCTACACAAAGTGCGTTCCTTACCTCCCCCGCCGCGGCCCAGGACGCGCCCGGCCGGGCCAACCCCACCCCTGAACACCGGGCGGCTGTAAAAGATCTGCAGGGACTGCAGGCGGGGCTGCATGGGACGTCGGGTTAGGGACGCTCTCTGCGGTCGGCAAGGTCTAAGGGGGGCGCTCTCGGCTGACAGCAGGATCTGTCTGTAGGGGCTGCTGCAGGAGCGCTTTCTGCTGACAGCAGGGGCTGCAGCGAGCTGCAGGGAGCTGCGGGGAGCTGCGGGGAGCTGCGGGGAGAAGTGGGGAGCAGCGGGGAGCTTCCGGGGGCTGCGGGGAGCTGCAGGGGGCTGCGGGGACTGCCAGGGGCTTCCAGAGGTGTAGCGCTGTCAGCGGTCTGCGGGGTATGCAGCAAGAGCACTCTCCGCTGCCGACACTGGTCAGGGCCACCGGCCAGCGGTCATCAAGGCAGTCACGGGCCACCACGGACGCGGCCGCGGTGGATGGCGGTCAGCTGCAGGCATGAGAGCAGGAATACTCCGCGCGGCGGGAAGGGCCGACCAGCACCTCCAGCCGGCCGAGCCGGCCGGATCCAGGGACTCGTTTGCGTCCGAGAACGACTTTGCGGGAGCTGCGCTAAACCTACCAACACTCCACACCTGCTGTCGTTTTTGGATCCCATAAGGGCTCGCCCGGTTGGAGGCCCGCGGGGTAGCCAAGCCCCCCCCCCCC
>NW_026267243.1:625536-643966 GCF_000697945.3 Frankliniella occidentalis
ATCCGCACCAGATCTCTTTGGTTGAAAATCCTCATCAGACAATGGGGATGAAGGTAAAGCGCGGGACTCGGCCAACAGCCTCACCCCGTCATTAATAACTTCACCTGAGTTGTCCATTCCCTCTTTCACTCCTTTCATTAAATCGCGCGGAGATCAGGATAGCGCTGCCAAGGTGCGCCGCGGTGTCTACCTGGCTCAGGTGGGCGTAGCCGCGGTGCACAGGTAACAGGTGTATCGCGGAGGAGGGGCATGAACAGGTGTAGCCAGAGGTTTGCCCTGTGTCGTGTAGAGCGCGCCATCGGCGCGGGACGGGCGAAGCGGCGGCGTGCGTTAGTCGGCGGGACCCTCCATCTCCCCCACCACTCGCCCAGCCAAGGGGTCCGCCAACCCTGTCATATGCCAGACTCCTGGAGTACCCCTTCCGTATCCGAGAGTACACGCGGGCCGTGAGCCGCGAGCCGGGCCGGGTCAGTTGAGGGGGGGGGGGGCGCTACACATCGCCGCACGCACTCGCCGCGCAGCTGCTCAGCGACAGGTGCACGGTCGTACTACGGATCGGAGACAGAACGTGAAGGGGGGGGGGGTCTTATTCTGAGGGCTGTCGAAGTCGAAAGCCTCTTCAGCGCGGCCGCCCTTCGTCGCCTCCGCGGTGACGGTGGGTCCAGGGGCGGGCCGCGCACGGTGACGTCATCGGGACGGGCCCCGCTTGTCCGCGAGCGCCGCGAGCTTCGCGAGGCCGGCTCAAGCGCGCCTTCCGCGGCCGCGTGACCGTGACGCCGGCGGCGGCGGCGGCGGCGCGCGCGCGCGGGGGGTCCCAAGAGAGGAAACGTCTTCCTTTGGACACGTGGGTGACGTGGTGGGCCCGCGACAAGGCCGCGTACGTGCGCCCGGGATCGAGTGGCATGAGCGACTGGTGCTGGTGCTCTGCGCGGCCCATTATCAAGCCTTCGGGGGCGTGGCGGGGCGGGCGGGGCTCATCGCACAGCCTGGCGTGGCGGGCGCTGGCGGGCCCCGCTTGGACAGGACGGCCGGATCACGTGGTCCCGGCCGGGCCGGGCCGGGCAGGACAGGTGGGCACCGTGGGCACTGCATGTGCGTGCCGGAGCGGCCCGGGACCCGGAGCCACCTG
This sequence comes from Frankliniella occidentalis, assembly GCF_000697945.3. Classification (NCBI taxonomy): domain Eukaryota; kingdom Metazoa; phylum Arthropoda; class Insecta; order Thysanoptera; family Thripidae; genus Frankliniella; species Frankliniella occidentalis. The sequence goes on from NW_026267243.1 coordinate 626,666, forward strand.
ACACCCCTGCAGCAGCAGCAGTAGCAGCGGGGCCTGCCCGGTGGGGAATGCGACCAGTGCAGAGAGCTGCGCGCGCTGCGGCTCCGAGCAGCTGCCGAAAGGGGTGACGCGATCAACACAAATAAAACGAGGAAGACGGTTTCGAAAAAGTTGACAACAAATTTCCTCGCAATAATGTAATTATTAAAAAATGGGGAATGTAAAAACACTTTACAAATACTGTATTATAATATCATTGGGTTGGACGGACACAGTTTACACATTCATGGCTGCTGGACAGAGCTCTTCCATGATTTATGGGACGTGCACAACACAAAATGCACACATAAACATGAATTTCTAGTTACTGTACAAAAGTACAAAATCACAAGCAGAAAATACCTAAACAGGTACCAGGAAAAAAAAGGGGAATGGTTATTAAAATAGGCGGTATACAATGGTATACTACAATGTCACAACTGGGTATGAACCAGAAAATTATAAAAAAGGCACATTATGCCTGAGACCTTATTCATTTGTAAGATTCAGAAATATGAACCTTTAGATTAATATATTACAACAATTGGTTTTTGAGATAAAAATCTGAGATACTTCAGCAGAACACAATTTGTGCAATGGCTTCGTTTCATCAATTATACATACCATACATTTTTTTTTTAAACTTACTCCAATATAATCTACTAACCTCCCTAAACACTATGAGATGAAGGCACTTTGTTTGAAAAATCCCTATTTCACATTTATAAGTATGACTTACCGATAAATTAAGGATGACACAGAAATATCAATCACAATCATACATATATAGATCCAGTTTAAATCTCCCAAAACTGACAGACACACTTCTTCAAAATATGTAAAACTGTACATACTATTACATGGTAGTATAGGTGCATAATGATTTTCAGTCATCTAAAAGATCGCTTTTCACTTACAAGATAATTTAAAGTCTTCTGTTAAAACCTTCAAAAAGCAAGTTCGTTTCTTTAAAAAAATGAAAATGGGTTAGTAAGTACTTGGCAAAAGGCCATAAAAGTATCTAGATGCCATGAAGTGGGCTTAAATCATAAATCACTGATCCCACAAAATCAATTATCTGTGGCATCTTCTGGACGGATGCAGTAATTAAGGTAATTTCTATTTCTCTACTTAATTTACATTTGCTGGTAACACTAAAATGATTACTAAAACTAAAGCAAACAGATTCCAAATGGACAGATTTAAAGTTCCAACGCCACTTCTAAGGACATCCTGGTCACCTGGAATGAAATTTATCCATGTCAGTACTTAGAAAAATACACACCAAATTTAATTAAAATATTCAGGAGTAGATAGATGAATTAGAATTTCAAAACTATACTCTTAACTTACCCATCTGGAATGTCAAAGCAGGAGAGGACATTCTTCCATCTCCTCCATTTGAGGTGGCAAGAACTCTCATGTGGTAACTTTTACCAGGTGATAAACTTGTTATATAAGCTTCTAGCTTATGGCCTACTGATATGAAAGTATCATTGGCAGTACTCATATCTCGATCTTTCTCCCAAACTCTCACCTTTAAAATAAACAAACAACCACAGTAATATTTTTCCTCTAGAATTAAATAAGGCAAGAAATGTCTGATAAGGATTAGAAAAACTGAATACTAACCTTATAACCAGAAACAGGTTCTTCATCTAGACTTGGTGCAACGTAACGCCACACCACACGAACGGTTGACGGGTTCACACCATAAATGTGAACCGAAGAAGGTGGTTTTTGAGGTGCCATCCTGAAAGTCCTCTCTATACCAAACAAAAATAAAGAAACAAAGTTTATGTAGTTAGATGTACTTACAGTCTGTAAAAATGATGTAAATTTATGAGAATTCAATTACACACCTTTCCACCGTTCACTCTCAGGTCCTTCTCCAGCTGCATTGAAAGCCATAACTTTCACAAAGTAAAAGGTGTCAGGTCTAAGACCAACAATCAAAGCCCATGGATTAGTACTGCGGCTGAGGTAGTATACAGAGTCCTCTTCCTTTTGTTCTGCTATCCAATACTTCAACTGCAAGAAAAAAGTAGTGCATTTATTACTGTAATTATTTAAAAAAAGTAAAAACTCTTTTTTGTAAGAACAGGAATCTTACCCTATAGCCAATTAATTTTCCACGAATCATTTCTCGAGTTTGATCTACAGGTTGCCAAGTAACATTGAGAGATGTAGAGTTGAAAGAACGGGCATAAACTTGTTGTGGAGCAGCCTGTGGCATGTCCTCAGCAGAGAAGATCGTTGTTATCTTTGACTCAGGACCAAAACCAATATCATTAACAGCCTGAACTTTCACATCATAACGAGTGTAAAAGTGTTCTGTTTGAATACGGAGAACAGCCATGCCAATGTTCCCCTGATCTTTCAGAGCAAGTGATTGAAATTCAGTATCATGTTCAGTTCTTCGCCAGAAAACTTTGTAGTATATTCCTGGACCGTTTTGATCTTGAGGAGGCAGGGGCTGGAAAATTTAAAATAGGTCACCACATGAAGAAATTAAATCAGGATCAATGACAGTGCATCTCATGAAGAAATTAGAACCTACAGTCCATGTGATAGTTAAGTCACCAATTTTTCCACCTCCGCCTCCAATCTTAGTAGGGAATTTATAGGGGCGGTCAGGAGGAGTTCTGTACTGGGGACTTGGAGTAGAGAAGACACCATAGCCCAATGCATTGGCAGCAGCCACTCTAAATTCGTAAGTGCAGCCAGGTGCAAGCATTCCCTCTAGTTCAAACTGCTTGCGTCCATTGTACCGATCAATTTCCTTGGCTCTTACATCTGGTGAGGTAGAAATTGAAATTTTGCGTTGGTTTTAAGAGGAAATTAAAGTTGTAAGATCCATCACAAACTTGATAAAAACAGAGGTAAATAAACTATTTGATGTAGATAAACCTACCTCTAGTGATGTTTAGCCAAGTGTCATTAAAGGTTGTTCGTGCAGAAATGATGTACACATAAATAGGCTGGCCATTGGGAGCACCATCTGTCCACTGAATAGTAGCAGATGTTTTCTTTATGTCTACAACCTGAACACCACCTAAAAGAACAAAACAAAACAAAAAAAAACAATAAGAATAAAGTGCTTCTTGAAGAAATGCATTTCTTTGATATCTGAATCTTTTAATTAATGACTTAAAGCACCAACCTGGAGTACCAGGTGGACCTTCCACAATGACACGAGTCCGTGTGACAATTCTCCCCACCACACTCTTCACAATGCATTCATAATCTCCAGCTTCTGCTAAAGATGCATTACGAATAGCCAAGAGGTTACCATCAACTTTCTAAAGGGCAAATATTTTAGATGTTAGTATTCATTTAGATCTATGTTTTTAAAAATAAAGTGTGTAAAAGTATTACAATTCGAATTTGCTGATTTCGTTCATCCCGAATACGAAGTCCATTATGAGTCCAAATGTATGCTACATCCAACATTTCGTCAGATGCTGCGTCACATGATAGAGCAATATCAGCTCCTTGAGTTGTGACAAACTGAGGTGGCATGGTGCGGATAAAACGTGGTCCCCCTGAAAATAAAACACAAAAGGTAATCAAATAATAACTTCTAAAAGACAAGCAAGTAAGATGACTGTTCATGAAGTGAGATTTCCTATGAATACTAACGTAAGACAATAAGACGTCCACTACTTGAATCCCTGCCATAAACATTTTCTGCTGTACATGTATACACTCCATCATCATCCCTTGACACTGGTTTAATAATCATATTACCATTTTCGAGAATAATTCGCCTTCCGCCACTTCCTGCACAGAACAGAATTAAAATAATAAATTTTCAGGAACTGTTAGAGAGTATGGTTGAAAGCACAGAAATTATATGAATACCTAGTACATTCCCATTCTTTCTCCAGACAAATCTTGGCCTTGGGGCAGCCTCAGGGTTGCAACGCATTGTCACATTTCCTCCCTCTGCAGCATATGTCTCAGCTTCCAAGGGTCGTTTTTTGAAGGAAGGGGGAAGCGCTAGACACAAAATTAAAAGATAAACATGAGCTTGGAAAAGCACAAGGGTAGAGGTATTTACACAGTCTTCAAATGCAGAAACATACACAACACTCTTAGCTGTGCAGAGGAGTAACGTGTCCGTAACTGATTTCGGGCACGACACTGATACATAGCTTGTTCACGATGAGGTTCCAAGCGTTCGATGGTTAACACATTGTCCTGGATATGGTAACGTCCCCAGTCTTCAGGTGATAAACGATTAACATCAAGTTCAATACCATTTCTGAGCCAAGAATATGTAACATCAGGAATTCCAAATGCTTCACAAGTCCATGTTAAGTTGCCTTGAAAATCCATGTGCTTGTCCATGAGCGGAACAGTGAAGTTGGGCATAGCTGTAGAAGAGTATTTTTTTAAATAAAAAATTGTATATCAAGTAGAGTTGTTTTTTACTTGAACAATTAGAAACAAGCTTAAAATTACAGGAAAATACTGGCTTACCTTGGATACTGATTATCACACTGTTTGTTATAGCTGCTCGATCATTGTTTGCACGGCATACATACTCTCCCTGATCTTCTACTTGTACACTGGGTATTATCAAAACTCTATTGTAATTGGTCATATAGGATCCTTTGGGCAAATTTCCATTAACTCTTGTCCAATTGTATGATGGCACTGGATACCCAAACGCAATACACTCAAGTCTGACCTCATGACCAGCAATAAGGGCTTCTGGGAAAGACTTTGGGAAGTTGTTGGGAAATTTCAATTGTTGGTAATTGGGATGTGGGCGTACAGTGAAATGGAAGAAAGGACCATTTCTGCCTGTATCAGAGACTTTGCTTTGCACATTACAACTGTAGTTGCCTTGGTCAATATTTTCAAGAGCAGAAAAGTACAAAGCGCCATCATAGGAAGAAAATACTCTTCTGTCTTCCTCTACAAAATTAGGAAAATAGTCACGAGCCCAATAATAGGTTACACCAGGGAAGTATTGAGGTGGGTCACAGTATATTGCTTTCCCCCAATTTTTGTCTCCATACTCTGGGGATCTTTTCAAATTGAATTCCCCAATAAAACCAAATGACAATTCAACACTTTCTGACACAATTGTGCCAAACTTGTTGGTTGCTTTGCAATGATAAGTGCCACGATCTTTAATCTGAAAATAAACATAGTACATGACATTTTTTTTTTTTTTTAAACATCAGGTTCACATTTTAATGATTTTAAATTGATGGAAAGAAGGAGGTTACTAACCTGATTAGGATTATATATGATAAGTGATCCACCACTAATAGTGTAACGAGAATCCTGCAGGGGATCAATTAGAGACTCACGAAGAACGTCATTTTGATAGTCCTCCTTGAACCATTCATAGGACGGAGTGGGGTAGCCACCAGCCAAACAGCTAAAACGTAGAAACTAAGAACTTTACATTTTGTTTCAAAGAACAAGGAAGATATATACAAATATCAAATACTGTACCTCAAAGTAACATCATTATTAGTCTTCCGTTTTGAGAGGTCAAACACAACATCCTTTGGTTGACGGATAAACATAGGTCCTCGTGGAACTAGGAGTGGGTCCTCAACGTCAATACCATATGTATAAGTACGATCATCTTCCAACAGAGATCGAAGAGCTCCAATAGGTGCTTCACAAACATACAAGAGAGGCTCCTGGCCACTCATTCGTTCAAATCCCCATCTCATCAATGAGGTTGAATAGCTAAAATGAAGGATGTGAGATGAAAAACAAATTTTTCAAGAAGAAAATACATTACCATTTAAAATGTAGAAAATACCTGTAAGTGAGAAAATCTCTTTGATAGGGAGGCTGATCAGGAGGGGCCTGAGGAAGGAAAGCTGCTTCTAAGTTTACAATATTTGTTCCATCCCCCTCATTTATCCAAAAGTTTGGCTGCTGTTGGAAACCACTAGTGTACCATTTCCTCCTCTGGGGATCTTGAATATTTAGTTGATTCAACATAAATCCATGCTCCTCCAGACTATTTATATTTACCAAGTCAGCTTGGTAATGGTATGCCTGCAAATCAAATTCATTTAAAGGATGCACAAAGTTACTTCAAAGTTTGTCTTCACTCTACACACCTGACAATTTCTTCTTGCTTCATGTCTTGGACGAATAGGAGACTTAATGAATCTGTAGCATGATCCTTGAAATTGAACCCAATGTTGAGGACACCTCCACTCCAGCAATTCTGGTCCAAACGTATCCAAGCCAGCAGGTCCGACAGGTCCAGGTCCGATGGGTCCAGGTCCAATAGGACCAGGACCTATTGGCACTGGACCAAGTGGTGCGCCAGGTCCAAGAGGAGGAAAGCTGTTTGGTGGTGGACCATTTGGAGGTATTTGACCTCTTACAACAGAGATGGCGAGGAACGCCCACACCAGCCTCTCCATTGTGGAAGACTCTGTAAGAATATGAGAGAACGAGTTGTAAAGAAATCTTATCTAGACTGTTTCCAAAAACTATAAGTCATAGTACAAATGGCAATATGAAATTCATTATTAATTTTTAGAAGCTAGAAAAACAACATTCAGAGCTCATTTTTAGACAGCCAATGATATTTAAATAATTTAAGTCCGGCCAATGATTTATAAAGCCACCGCAGTGGTGGCAAAACAAATCGTTGTTGTGGGAGTGGCACCTTTTTACAGGTTAGAAGTCTATAATGTCCCGACCGGTGCCAATTCCAGAAAATAGAAGGACGTTAACGGGCAACAACAGCTTAAAGTCAATAAAGTTGTAATGGAACATTGAAGAAGACTTCACTCTAAAATAGATATCAAAACAAACGCGTACTTACCACAACAACATTGAGTGAGTTTGTTTGTTGCCTTCCTTGCCTTTCGTTCGTGTACGCTGGAAAGAAATACATTCATATTCAGAGCCCGAAAATTGCTGAATGACGATTGCAGTTCGATGTGTAGCGTAATCCCGCTGCGGCCCTTTGCGGCGCCAAAATTGAAATGAAACAAGGGCGAAGGAAACACAATGAGGCGCCAAAATTGAAATGAAACAAGGGCGAAGGAAACACAAAAATTTATTTTGCGCTAAAATGGTACTTTGTTCTCTACATAGTCCCTGTTACACGTAGTGCCGGGGGGCTTAGACACCTAAAAATCCTCAAAATTTTTGTCAAGAGTTCTCAAAAAACATCATTAAACATGAAAAAAGTTAAGTGTTAAAAGAGACAGCAAGGTTCCTAATTTTGAATACTAGAATCATTTCCATGTTTGTAGCTGTTGCGTCTTCTGAGATTAAAATGTCCACTTATGAGCTGGGTTAGGTACTCAGAAGTACTCAGAGACCAGCGTTTCTGCTGTGAAATGGCACTACCATAATGTCTGAAGATGTTGTGTGTTCTGAGATGAAAGACCAGACATTTAAGATGTTATACTGCACTGAGAACAATACTTGTTCTGTCTTGCACCAAGTAGGTGAGGGTGTTTGTTGTGGGGGTGGGGGGTGGGTTGGTAAAGATCGAGTAACAAAAACAAAAACAGAACAAGAGTTTCTGAGTTTAATTGTATCAAAGCAATATTTAAATAAAAATAATTAATTTTGGTGTGTGGGCATTTTGTAGTTCTTTTTAAAGTCTGTTTGTGATGATGTAGCGTAGGGGAGGATAACGTAAAACATCGCTTTCTAAGTGGCACATAATTCCTTTTTATTACTTTATAAAAGCAGTGTGAAAGAGAATTGGCCTATAGACAAGACAAGGATTATTTTTTTAAAACATAAAACAAAGAAATAAAGGAAGTATAATAAGGAGGTTAATTTCTGGCGGGGTTGGAAAAGCAGTACTTTTGAGAAAAGCATAAACAAACCAAATTAAGTCTTTTCATGCAATTATGGAATACATTTTGATATGCCCCTTCAGCTTAACTTAAAGTGAACATTCTTGGTCAGTCTACTTGCAACTGACTAACAGAACTGATGATATTTGTAAGAATTGTAATAGTCGACAGATCTTTAACAATAGGTATGCAAAATTTTGCCAAATGAGATGCAAAGAAAAAGCTAGAAAGCTTACAACTGATTATTACAATACAGTTAGGGCTTGACTGATTTGTGTTTCATTAAGTTCAATAACAATATTACACATATTTTTAAAATATTTGTTAGACTGCAATTGAGTTCAATAAAGCTAAAAATTTAAGGATAAATGTTGTTTCAGAAAATATAGGTGCAACATACAGAATACTGGCACTGCTCAGACAGCATGCAGTTAAGTGGAACCTATGATCCTAATGCCTGCCAGTCAACAGAACTTAAAACTACTCAAAGCCAAAAGAGCCATAATATGTATTGAAGTTATTGTTTAAATTTTGAAGTCTCAAATTGAAACAGTTAAAATTTCATGAGATGTGAAAGAGTAAGATCACAAATTTTTAACAATTTATGTTAAAGAAAACTGTGTATTTCTGCAAAAGCTTAATGACTTAAAATAGTTACATTTACTAAGTGGAGGAAAGAAGAACAAACTTAGCCTCTTGGCACTTCATTGTCTTAGAAGGGGGAAAGAAACAGAAGAAATAAATAATATCAATACATTTGGTTGATAAACATATACAAGAAAACTGACTGTTCAATTTCAAGGATAATGTGAGGGAGGACATGTGTTTTCGTTTGTGTTTATCTTCCAGAAATCATAATCAACTACAAGGACAGCAGTCTCAACAAACAACGACAGTTAGATGTTCACTGCAAAGTATTGATGATGATGACAATATTCAAACCAAATACATATAGCTAGTGATTATAACTTTGTTGATTTTGGCCATGGCACACTGCAGTAAAAATACATGTTTCATGAATACTGCTGAGTATTACAGAAATTATTGTAAAACACTATCATAGCACAAAGAAATGGACAAGGTAGATAAGAAGTAGGTATTCAAACCGTCAGGCCTGAATGAAAGGCCACACCATAATAAGTAGTGCGTAGAATAAGAACCAAAATAGCCTTTGCTTTTTTTTAATATCTTGCTTTCCTTAACTTTGTACATCAACTTGATAATAGGCCGTTTTGAATATTTGAGATGTACAGTTTCATAGTGGTAGAGAAATATGTACAAGATTCACATAAGTATGTATAGCACATTCTAATTGTGTTAAAGGTAACATTGCAAAATACAATCGTAACATTCCACTCTAAAATCAATATTGCCAAGTTCATGTAGGAATATACATTTGTAAAACAGCTAACAGTAATAACAATAATTACAAACAGGACAAAGACCTCTTACAACAATAAATTAATAATAATAAATAAATAACAAAACACAGGAAGCAAACATCAATGTAATCAATTCCTGGGATACCAAAGGCACTTAACAGATAGGAATGTTCATTCATCGGGATTTGATCCTCCCTCTTCTTTGGATATCCCAAAAACTTTTCGTTTCAAAGTCATATAGTGTTCAATGAAAATGTTCCATTAAAAAACTCTTGACAAGAGATTTGGTTTAGAAGTCACTGCAAAAGTAAGTACATATAAGAATGCAGCTTCAACCAGTGGAATGGTTCATTCCCAATTGAAACTTAAAATAAGATGAGTATCTAGATGATCAGCAGTGGGCTATAGAAGGCCAAATTTATCACCAAATCTCAAAGAATGTTAGAGAAGACAAAGCTAGATACCTAGCATGACAAACATTTTTGAGGATATGCTCTCCTTAATACACATGGTGCAGTCAAAACAAGAAACTGCAGCCAAAACAAGGGTTCTGGTTATTGACAACAATACGTTTCAATCTTAACTAAAAACAAAGTCAACAACAAATTTCACTAAGAACTATAAACCATAGGCAAACATTGCAGAACGCACTTTATAAGACAATATTTGGCTGAAACAATTGTCATGGCGATATGTCATAAAAAAGTGTCAGAAAAAAAGGGGGGATGAAATTAAAAAGAAACTTTTCAAGAACGATAGATAAAAATGATTTGTAGCAGAGAAGGAAGATAGAAAACAACAATTCAAGTAAAGAACAGGTAAAGAAAGAACATTGGCAGTTTCCAGTGCAAACAGATAATCTTTTTCCATCTAAAAGTAGTAAGTTCATTAATATCGCAGCTCATACAGGGAAGATAGTGCTTAACATACAAATGTGAGGGAAAGTTATATGGAAATCACAATTGTGTTTGGTCTATAATTGAGAAAAAATAAGAGTACACAGAAAAAAGAGAGATAGAAGAATCACATTTTTTACATTTTTTACCCACTCTTCATACATCACATCATACTTCCACACTTCATTACTTCTTCATTCACTCATCAACTCATTTGGCTCAAGAAGAAAGGCACCATACATATTTAGTAAAGAGGGATTATGGCATGTCCCTATTTGTGAAAGCAGTACTTAAAGAAAGAATCCAGAATAAATTGAATGATGGCCAGTTTCTTTTTAAACAACAAAATGCTGTTCAAGCAGTTTTCATACCCACTATGAATTTTACACTCCTCCAAATGTTTTCAAGTTAACCACAATGCAAAGTAAACTGAACTGTTTTTGTGGTTTTATTTTTTACCTACCACTGGTGACAATTTGGATAGCAACCCGACTTTAAAGGTCTGAGGAAGTTAGAACCAGCATTGTCAAAATCCTAACATTATCACTGACGTGAAGTGAATAAATTACACAACTACAGCATCAATGTGCAATCATCAACATGAAGTCACCTGAAAGTGCACTCAAAGTGCATCTTTGTCAAGTGCTAAGAAAACACAGCGCAAAAGATGAGCTCAGGTTACTGGCCCGGAACACATTAATGTTTTATGAAACAGACATTTAAGTGATTCACTTTCCAAATATAATGCCATAGGATTCATTTCAGTTTTCTACATCACTTACTTCTAATGTTATTGAATGACCAGTTTTGAGAGAGATTGTTCATAAATTGGACTACAACTATGAAAATAATTGTAAAGAAAGAAGTACAAAGCTATTCCACCTTATGATTTGTCTCATGCATGTAACTAGAGTTTAAAACGAAAAATAGGAGTACTACATAATTGATCAGAAGACTCAAATATGACAGTGTCTCCACAGATAAGTAATGGGCTAAAAATTTCTAGTAAAGATATTCAGGACGATGTCTATGCTTTTACATTTGGGTGCAAGAAAAAGGTCCCAGTTTCCTTAAACATTTGAAGGACAAAATCAAAGCAATCATTACTGGCACTTAAAAAATGAAAACAGAAAAAAGTTATCAGACACTTTTGTAATTGTATTGAGTATTGGAGCAAATGATGATGTACATCACACAATATTGTTGTGTTCAAAACAGTGGCTTGTAGGCAGCTGATAAAACCTTTCAAAATTTAATCATATGTACCTTCTAGATTGCTGCGCACTCACATATACAATAACCATGCAAAACTATTTGAGATCATAATGCTCCTGCTTCTAGTGAGCTTTGGCATCTACTGAACTTCCTGAAAAAATATTCATTGCGTTTACCAATTAAAACTAAGCAATGGGAAAAATGACAGATAAGGAAAGATTGGTGAATGTTTTGATTCAACCAATTACAGACATTTTTTCTTCAAATAGCTCATATTAGTGTAACTATTAAATGGTTCAATTAATTAATTCATAAACGGCTGAGAGAGATTCAAAGCTGAAAGTACACATTAAAGTATAGATAAAAGATACACCAGCACTGACAAATTTTGTTTGGGAATGCAAAAACTCCAGAAACAATTTTTACATCACCTTCTATTTCTACCCTAACAGTAGGTTAGAATCTAAGCTTTCAAGGAAGTAGCCCTTAAATATATCAATGATGAGCCATCTTAGTTAAATGTCTTTCTCAGCTTTGCTTCTACAGGCCTCAGACATTTATACAAAGATTACGAGCAATACAACTAAATAATCCAAATGCATTATTATGCTTTCCTCTTTTTTAAACCATGATACTTGGAATAAAATGCATTACACTAATCAAAGCCATAGGAATGATTAATTTCTTTGAGTACAAAAACCCTGGAAAAATTAAGAAATGTATAGAGTAAGGGAATTCAGAGGATTATAACAGGTCTTTAGATAATATTTTAAACAGGTACAAACTACAGAGGCCATTTATCCAAGAAATAGGACTATGCTCTACATCAGTCATGGCAAGTCCTCTTCTTCATACCCTTCTTCCATCAAAAACACATAAAGTTTGCATGTTTGAAAGTACATTATACCCTCTGTTATGAATAGAACATTCTGCAATCTGATGTAGTGATGGGACGCCAGACAAACTTCAAAGCTTCATTTACACCTCTCTTATGATTATGGAAGCAGGAAAAAATTCTTCACATTCCTTAGGGTGTAAGGAAAGGTTCACTTCATACATGCTGTACAAATTCAGGATTGAGGAATGAGAAGCCCATGAACTCTGTCTGATCCAAATTCATCATGAAGAGTTTGTCTGTTGGTGTCAAATCCGTCTTTTCAGATGTGAACTGCTTGTCAAAATTACTCACATCTTTGCGATGTTTCTAGAGGCAAAGAAAAATAGATATTAAAAAAGACACAGTTTTTATCATACACTAAAATAATATTTAAAAAATATATACGTACAATTTTGGGTTTGAAAGGAGGTTGAACTTCTCTATTTTCAATCTTTTCCCAATCTATACGCCTGAAGAAGGTGTGGCCACGTACATCTTCTTCCCCTCGAGGTCCACATCCCAGCCTTTTGGTTGGATTTTTAGTCAAAAACTAGAAAATGAAAAACAAGAACAAAAATGTATATTGTTTGGATGGATTTAAGATTGAAAGAAAGTAGCACAGATTCCTCCTCACCCCTTTGCACACATCCTTTGCCTCTTTTGACAAGCCCTTTGGGTAGTTAACATTATGGTCCGTAATGGAAGCAAACAATTCTTCTTCATCTTCCCCATCAAATGGTGGCTGGCCAACCAACATTTCATACAGTAAAACACCATAAGCCCACCAATCCACAGACTTTCCATAGGGTTGGTAAAGAATAATCTATAATTACGAAAAGCAAATGAAGTATTATTGGTAACAAGCAAAATGTAGGGTAATCACGTGAGAGTTTGACTTCAGAATGTACCTCAGGAGCAATGTAATCAGGAGTACCACAAAAAGTCTTGGTAGTCTTGTCCCCACTAATACCTTCTTTACACATGCCAAAATCTGCAATTTTAATATGTCCATCCTGATCTAACAGAACATTATCCAACTTAAGATCTCTGTACACAATTCCTCGACAATGTAAGTAAAATAGACCAATTGCAATTTCAGCTGCATAAAATCTGAAACATTAGGAACATGGTAAGGATAACATACTTCAAGACTAGATAGATAAAACTATGAGGCAGATAAATTAGAGTCCTAATATTTATGCACAGTAACAAAAACTTACACTGCAACTGGTTCCTTAAACTTGCCACATTGCTGAATTTGGAACATGAGGTCACCACCATTGACATACTCCATTACAAAATAAAGACGATCCTGGCAAAGAAAATGCATAGGAGTATTGCCTTCGTTTCTGTTGTTGCAAACCGAAATAGCACTACACAACTCTGTCAAGATGATGAGGATAAGTCACACACTTACCATAGTTTGGAAACAAGAATGGAGTTGAACTAAAAATGGTGGCTTGCTACTTAGTGCAAGAACTCTTTTTTCTACCATTGTGCACTCTACATCATCATCTTGAATAATTATATCTTTTTTCAAAATTTTGATGGCATAGAGCTCATCTGTACCTTTCCTTTCAGCAAGCATTACCTATGGATAAAACATTTTTAGAAGAGAGTACATGAAGTACAATAAACTCCAGAGGTCACAAAGATATTACCTTCCCAAAACTGCCTTTCCCAAGGACCATAAGGAAATTGAAATCCGTAGCTCTGATGACATCCTTTTTCCCCATATTGTGCGGCACTTCTTTATCTGATGTTACGGGTGGCTTTTTACTTAGAGATGTTTTCTGTGATTTATAAAACATGGTGTTGGGTTAGATTAGTTAATAGGAAATTCAATTTCTTCCAAGTACATCATGAGTTGAACACTAGCGCTCTAGAGCTAGATACTGTATTATAAGTAAGGATAAATACCGATCTATTTCTAAACCAAAACTATATTTTGTTCATAGACTGAATAGCATATTAATAGCACAATAGGACAGCTACCCTTTTGCCCTTTCCTGGTATGTGTTTCTAAATTATTTCAAACTTACAACTGGAATTTCTGGTGGTATATTAAAATAAGAGAAGGAATCAAAATTTCTGTAGTAACCACAACAGTTTTTTCTTTTTTATTTGGTACCATTTGAATGTTTAAGCAGCATTGGGTGAGAAATTCACGGAACAGCAGCATGCATATGCAGAACAACAGAACAGGGCGCAGACATTGCTATGAGGCAAATTATCATTTTCAGAAAAGAACAGAACAGAAAGAAAAGGAAAAAGAAAGAAGGGAAGGACTATCAAAAGATTTATGTGGGAGATTACAATCTCCCAGTGTTTGTTTTTAAAAATCTTCTTCTAGCTAAGAAAGTCTTGAAGTTGCCACAAACTTGCGGAAAGTATGTGACCCATGTGTACAAAGCAATATATCAAGAATAATATTGTCATTTCTACCTCAAAGAGTTCAGGCTACGTAATCTACACTAAGATAACCTAGTGTGCTAGTTGTATTATTACAGTAACTCACTACATAATTTTACACATGATTTCTAGCACAAATTATTATTACAGTTACTGTTATTGAGTAACATAAATAAGGGAGTGTTAGTTTAAATAGCTGAAAGAACATTTTCTTCCATATCTAGTAATTTAACAACACTATACCATGCACCCTAAATCTGCATATATGCTCAGTAATTATTGATAAATATGCCAAGCAGATTGTTTGTAATGTTTGGTATAGAAGTAAAAGTATTAGATGCCCACCGATGACTGTCGAAGTTGGCTGCTCTTGCTAATTATGGTGGCTCCCTGCAATATCCAGGATGGTTGAGTGCAGAAAGCATTGTAGTGTACAGTGGGATTCAATAAACATAGGGAAATATGATTTTAAGATCAGAAGATATTTAGAATTGGTTTTGATATGAGTAAGAGCACAATTTAAAGCAAAGGTTTGGAGTAAAATATATACAAATTGAGAAAAGATAGGTAATTTAGTTTAGAAAATTTTAGAGAGGGAAAAAAAGAGTAGAAGAGGGATGGAAAACAGGTCTGCGCCCAAAGTTAGCAAAGATGAAGAGAGGCTAGTTGCACAGAAAGAAAGAAGACAGAAGGTACAAAGAAAGATGATAGTTAAAAAAAAGGAAGAAAGATTACACACAAAATGAACATACAAGAAGGGAGATAAGCACTGTAAACACACTTTATCATTTTATCGTGTCCAAAATATAAATCATAAAAAACAAACAAAATAAACCCATGGTCTCATGGACTAAAACAAAACACACACAAAAAAATAAATTAAAAAAATGGAAAATCAGATAAATCTTTTTGAATGGAAAACAAAATAGTTTTGTAACTGAGAACTTTACCCATTTGTCATCTATGCAAAAAAAGCCACACAAAAAAACACAGACACACACACACACACACACTCACACTCACTCACAGACTCACTCACATACACACAGAAATAGAGGATGAGGACACAAAAATCAAATATCTACTCAACAAAATTTGTAATATTTATACTAATAATCTAGTAATTGTCTTAAATGTCCTTCACAAATGCATTCGACTATACAAAAAAATGTAGCAATAAGCTGTGTACTTTCACCAAAGTAAGTCCACTTTGGCAAACATATTCATAGCACATGATCCAAAATATATGGATTTGACTGTACTACTAAAAAGCGAAAAAAAATAAAAAATGGTTAAAATACCCAACTTGTGGGATCAAAATTACAAAACTGGGATGGTGAAAAACAAAAACTGCTGAGACTGTATAGAGCTAGAACAGCAAACCAAAGCTGTCTGGATGCTTTTTTTTTCCTTTTTAAAGAGTATTGATCGATGGCTGACACACAGTGCAGTATTAAAATTAAACTGACCCGCATTTGCGACTTGAGCTGCGCTAAGTCGGCTCCTTCCTCAGGCACCGGTACGTTGTAAAATTCTCCTTCTTCTTCTGTTAGAAGCTTGAACCAGCCCTCCACAGGTGCTTTGAGCAGCTCAGATATACCAAACGAGAGGGAACCCATAAAGTCGTTGCGAGATGTTCTGTCCCAATCCCACACCTCAATAAGCAGCCTTCTGTCCTTATCTTCCTGCTTCAGATCACTGATGACAAAACAACATTAAACTCACGCCCATAATTGTTTTAAAGAGTGGACCGTGCGTAAGGGCCACGACAAACCAGTGAGCGAGTTTGCGACTAGCCCCACCCGTCAGACGCCATGGCCCCTAGGGTATACGCAAGTCCGCAACACTATTGTGTCGTAGCCCTGACACACAGTATAAATGAAACGGTCGTAAATAAAAACTTACAAGGTGATTGTTTCATTCCACACAGGATTCAGAGATGATCGAATTGTTTTCGTTTTCTTCTTAACATTGTCTGTGTCTGGGATCAGTTTGAGCTTCACATACGGATCTGACAGACCATTAGGATCCATAGGAATTAAATTCTTTCCCTGACGCACTGAAACAAAAATCAGAAGTTTGCTGATAAACAAAAACCATACCAATTGGAGGCAGAAAATCCTACAAAGAGGAAGGAGGTGGGCAACCCACCCCATAGCAGAACAGAGACGTTAAACAGGCTATGCTAGAGAACTCTTACCTTCAATGGTGAGCTTGCTGCCATGAGTATGGATCTTCAGCTCCATGCGCCCTCTTCGTTCTGTGTGGTCGCATCCGCACAGGTTTGGCACGCTCTCCTCGCAACGCTTGTGAACGTTCATGTCACAGACTGGAACATACGCGCAATAGGTCATTCTCATTAATCCATTCAAAGTAGGTCAAATATTTGTCTGATAAACATGGTGGTTAAAACAATATCAATGGAAAAAATTGCTTAAAGTGACGCAGAAAGCAAAGGTCTACACTGACGATTTTTAAAAATTGTGTGCGTGGATTCAGAGTTACTAAACGCAAGCGTGATTTTCAAGCCCCATAAGCTTTGCGCAGCCCAGAAGGGACTGACTTTTGTGACGCTGAGCGTGTTAACCGTGTTAATCGCACTCACGTTTGGGGAACTCTGAATCATCCTTGATAAAGAAAACAAAGCCAACTAAGCCCGATGAAGCAAACTACGTTACTACAATAAT
>NW_026267243.1:644301-650391 GCF_000697945.3 Frankliniella occidentalis
GTTTGAAAATATTTCCACGCGTGTAAGTGAGCGACAAAATATTCACACACCTGTCAGCGTGTGAAAGAATATTCTCACACTGGTAGGTGAGCGAATAAAAATTCATACAATTGGAAAGGTCGCCATTTACTCACATTAATTTTGAAAATGAAGCAAGCGGGGGGGAGTAGTGTCTGCCTCACTCGTATTTTGCACGAGCCCCGCGCAGCTAATGAAAGCTACTTAAACGGATTGAATAAGAGGACTTGGTTGTTGCACTCACGCTTGTGTCGTAAAGGTTGGAAGATGAAACACAGATCTAGAGGCCTTACCATCAAACGTATGCGAGGATTCGAACCCGCAACACCGAGTGCCGAGTCAATAGACGGTATTCAGCGACCCTGCCACCAGAGATACCCATAGCCAACAGAGGTGAGCCGTGTTCCAAACCTACTTGAACTTCAGGTCGGCCCTGAGGCCTTACACCAACGTCAAACGGAAAGCAAAAAATCTTACCGATCCTTGAGTCGAACCGTCGACCTCAGACGCTCTGGGCGAGAGCTCTACCGACTGAGTCATAGAGGCGAGATTCAGGTTGTCATTCCAGGGGACGAGCCATTAAACGTAGTCGCCGACGGCTTGAAAAAATTCCGCGAAAAATTCTGTCTTTAAGAATTTTTCTGTTCACACAACATGCACTGATTGGTACGTTTTAAAGAGCTGCGAACAACATATCAAAAGACTGGGTCCCGGCTGACCTCTCCCCAAATGAATCCCCAAAAAGTTATCGCCATCTTTTGATATGTTTGTTCCCCGCACTTCAAAACGCACAAATTAAAACATGTTGCGCGAGCAAAAAATTTCCTGCACAATTAGATTTTTTCAGCTGTCAGTGACTGCGTAGAATGGATCGTTCCCAGGAGCGACGGTCTGTATCTTGCCTGTCAGTCGGTAGAGCACCCGCACAGAGCGTGGGAGGTTGGCAGTTTGACTCCAAGCTCGGCAAGAGTTTTCGTCTTTCCCTTTGGCGTTGGTGTACGGCCTCAGAGCCGACCTGAGATTCAAGTAGAATCGGAACACGGCTCACCTCCGTTGGCTTGGTAGCTTCGGTGGCAGGGTCACTGAAACTGACGATTGGATTCGGCACTCGGAGTTGTGGGTTCGATACCCACGTGCTTCGGGACGGAAAAAGAAAACAGTCCCCCAGGAGGTAAGGCCTCTGAATCTGGGTTTCAGTCTTGCTCACCTTGCGTCACCTGCAAGTCCATCGACCAAGTCCTCTTGAATCCGTTTAAGTAGTTTTCATTATCTATGCGGGGCTCGTGCGAAATACGAGTGAGGCAGACGCCCCCCCCCCCTCGCTTCATTTTCAAAAAAATTGTTGGCACTCCTTTTTGACGACAGTTTGTTTGCATTTTCATACAGACTGCCAATTTTTGGCGTCTTTTTGACATCTTTAGAATTTGTCTTTCGAAGAGGCCTTAAAGGGGTCAAAAATTAGTTGTATATATTTTTTAAAAAATGCAAAAAAAGTTTAGCATGCAAATAAGTAGGAATTCTGTCTTACGACTGTTTGTAACAGAGGCTGTCTTGAATTCTGTAATGTACTAACTCTACTGTTGAATTTTTATAGTAAAACGTGGGATTTCGCGGTATTCATTCCTGTCTCGAAATAAACAAATTGAAAGTAGCGACGCGGTAACTGCGTCGCAAACAGAAGCGTCAACTTGGGAACATCGCAATTAAGGCAATTGAGGTGACAAAGTTAAAGCATTTAGTAGTAAAAAGACATTCCAAACGAAAAACAACTCAAACTGAGAATTAATTGTTCACCTTGCTTGCCTGGCTCCGCTAGCTACTTACCACACATGTTCAGGGAAGATTAATAATTCATCTACTTAACATCTATCGCGGAAATATGTTGCGAAAACAGCAACAAAACGATGGTAGATGCGCAAAACGATAGTTTGTAACCAGCCCCCCTTCCCGTTTTAATTTTGATGCCCTAAAATTTCTACAGGGTGATTGTGATGCGTAATGCAATGAAGAATGCTCAGAAAGCTAGGGAAAACAACACCTTGACACGAAAGGGACCGTGAAAAACGAAACGTATATGGAACCTCTATGGGTCATATATTAGCTGTATGCATACTTTGTTCATATATATCCCGTATCTGCCCGTATATAACGTGCTGAAATTTCTATGATACCTTGTTAAAAACCGTCATCTAATATGGAGCGGTGTCCTAGAATCACCACTCAAATGAAGTGACGAAAACTGTGTCTCAGCAACGACAAATTTCGTCACTCTTTTTAGATCAGACACATTATTCGAGCGGTTTCGTTTGTTTATTCCCCGGCAGCGCAAATACGCATTACCTGCTGCAATGCGCTTGAAAATGTACGTAAAAGGTGACACATTGGTGACACATTAAATGCGCATTCAATACTGCGATGCGATGCGAATTTAATGCGTCACCAATGAGTGAACTTTTAAGTGCATTTCTACGCTCATTGAAGAGCATACTGCAGTGAGGCGCTTCTGGGGCAAAGAGCTGACATGACGTCGACTATCGGATCATACTGCTAAAGGGACGCCCATGTTATTCAACGCCCATAAATGTCTTCAGCATCGAAGCCTTAAAAAAAGAAGGGGAAATAATACGGTCAGTTCCCTATAGTCCTCCCCCAACCTAAGCCGTACCTAAAAACTTTGAGTAGAACAGGTGCCTATATGCTCAGGTGTCGGCGAACTGAAGGACATCTAGCAGTGGGGCCAAGAAGAGCGACCTATCCCCCTTTAACAGGCCATTGCGGCATATTATTTAGCGGAAGTTTTTCAGTTTATAAGTTATAGTTTTTAAGAGGATACGAGGAAGCCAGACTGAAAGAAAAGTTTGATTGAAGGGACCATACATTACGAAAAACGCAAATTTGACAATAATACTGCACTTACCTCGTTACGTATTTTACAAATGTTAAAACTCTACTATCACAAATACAAGTGCTTCTACTTCTTTAAGTGCTTGCTAATTGTTAACATACGGAGCCCAAGCCATTTGCGGCAAACCCAAGAAGTACATTAAAGGTTTTTCTTTTTAAGCATTTCTACATATTGATATTTCTTTTAAAAATGAGCACAAATTTACAGGCACATTTGAAAGTGGGAGATATCAACGACAAATTGTGTATTCGATTGAAATCCATCAGATGATTGAATCTAAGCAAGATAGTTTAGAAAAAATACGCGAAAGGCAATATTAGCTCAATATATAGAACACAAGATGATGAACCGAACTAATGTGATGATGGCAAATTATTTTCAATTCTATTGGTCTAATTTTTCTATTTACGTGGGGAGTGCCTTAAGGCAATCTCCGATAGAAAATAGAGTAATGATATAGCACTTTTTATTTATCGTGCCAGACGCTTCGGAGAGAACCTTACGAGGTAGACTTGTGAAATTTTCTACCAGTCCATTATGAACACAGAACTTTTTCAACGTCCATCTAAAGCATCAAGGGAAAAAAATCTTTTCTTACAACAAACAGTTTTCTTAACATAGACATAAAAATAGTTGCGATAACTATTTGTTGGAGGAACAGTTCTTTTACTAAAACAATAACTTTTAATTGTAGTCCAAGAATTGCAATCCGACAATGGGTTTAGTTCTTGCAAGTAGTTTTTGTTAAGTGTCTATGTTCACGGAACTGTTTTTTGTGAGAACAAAATCATTTTTCCGTGATGTACTAGGTAGCTGATTCACTCCACCCACTTCTTCAGTCAGGCCAGTTAGTTTTGCACAGTGTCGCACACGTGCGGTGCAGTCTAACCTTAGAAGTGGGCGGGGCAAATCAGCCACCTGGAGGACTGGCGGTTTCACCAGCCGAACCCCAGAAGGCTCGCTCGCCAGCGCTGGCGGCTTTTTAATCAGGCCTGGGTAAAGCTAATCCCATCACCGAGTGGCCGTACTACACCAAAGCAGCCCATGACCAGCCGCGCCCGACTCAACCTGACAATCAAGCACGGTCATTCCACTTCCCCAATTCCCAAAGGGTCAAAATTCCATTATTAGAGTAAACAATGACTGCTGCGTTCGTGTAAAGTTTTACAAAATATTTCATGCAACAATTTAAAGAAATTTATATTTACAATTTTCCGTTGAAAGTTGTTAACGAAGCAAAATTATTTTTCCTTGCACGAAAGTAAAACAACCTTTTTGTAATCAACTCTCTTTGATCTTCAATCGATAGCTGAAATAGTCTTATACAAATAAAACTGCAGTAAGTTTTGGACAAAGAACTGCGTTTGCGTTTCCAGAGTTTGCAGAGTTAGGAGAACGATCACTGCAAGTCAAGGAGTAACTAAAATCTCCCCTAGGATAGGATATCATTGTACATCGCTCGTTAAGAGAGTCGGTTTTGCGTTTTTGGTTACAAATAAGACTTATTTAGAGTCGTATTTATGAACATCGCTCCCTTAGAGCGCACGGTGAAAACTCTTCCTTGATATCCAAGGACCATCGGAAGGATTCAAGGACGGGATAGGGAAAATTGCATGGGGCGTCCTTGAATCGTTCCGATGGTCCTTCGACCAGAAGGAACAATTTTCACCGTGCGACGAAGACATACGTCGATCTATTGTCAGCGTTCAGCAAGACACAAATTCGATCGGTGCATTTTGAAAGTGTGGCGCCTATGAAAGGTACCAAGTCCTCCCAAACCTATGCTTTGAGCGCAATAGCCACACTTAGTTGTCAGGTTGGGTAAAGGCGCGGCCCCGTCCGGTTACCTGAGCATTTGAGTCCCTGGTGGGAGAGCCCATGCAGCATGGATCCGCAGTGGTCGCAGAAGGTGGGGGTCAGGTACGAAAACACGTCCCACTTGTGTTTCTGAGTCTCCGCCTGCAGGTCAACATGACATCACAGTACCGCTACCTCAACATCACCATTTTAATACTATTTATTATAACTAAAGAGTACCCTCGGTCAGCAAAAGAGAAACCAACAACACCGATTATAGACTTTCTTTCGTTCCTTTAAAGGAAATTTCCTAATACCACGACGGATGTGACTGGTGAGGGTGAGGAGGAGGAAACGGCAGTCAGGCAGGCAAGCACACATCAACATCAAAACAAAAACACAAAAAATAAAAAAATACGAATTGTATGAGAATAATAAAAGGAGCTGTAGGCAGGCACACACATCTCTGCACAGGCCAGCCACACCACGCCACGCCATACCGACGGCATTTACCTAAACATGGGCAGCGAAGTTGGTTCTGGTTTAGAACTGATCATACACTGTTAAAGAATATCGTTCCGATGAGACTTTGCATGTTACAACACTCTTGTGTATTTCCAACAATGGAATTTTACATCCAAACAGCACATTTCCTGTACTAGGACGATATATCGTCAAACAAAGTCATATGTTCGTACAGAATATCATTATGTAACGACATTGATCATTGGAAAGCAAACCATAACGCTAAAGGACCAAGGGCAGAATACTTGCTGATCGAAACGAAGCTAGCTCCCTTGCGGATACTCCAGCTCAAAAACTTTCTTCGGCCACTTCGCATTGAATCGTTTCATTCTCCAACATGCTGACAATTTCGAATTTCCCCCTATATACACTATATGTAGGTTGTGCCACAGGCTCGTGATAAATTGCTGTACCTGGGAGCTTTTTTCGTTAACCCTAACAGGGGGCTCACTAAAAATTATATTCCATAATTTCTGTCAAAGAAACTAAGGTGGTTCAAATAAAAGTGTAGCGTTGGTTACAAACGTGTCAAAGTTATATGTACAGAAGTCCATAGTGAAAATACGGTATTGTCCTTTAGCGTATTCATTTAGCATGTACTCTTGACTTGACAAACTTAAGATAAAAAGTATCGTGAAATAGAGACGGATTTTTTAACAGTGTATCCTCCGCTGAAAGCTTGGCTCCTATAGCAAAACGTTAGAGTTCGCGAGACTTTTCAGTCAAATCAACCTTTGACAAACTAAGGTCAAAGGAAAAAACAAAAGTTTTATTGTGAGCCTAGAGACACATGAGTTAATGCTAATCTTTGCAGTACGATGGTGTTTGCGTGTGTGTGTGTGTGT
>NW_026267243.1:650866-658766 GCF_000697945.3 Frankliniella occidentalis
AGGAGAGAGAGAGAGAGAGAGGACATAGAGAGATAAAGCGAAAGAGCGAAAGACAGACAGGACGAATATGAGTGAGAAAATTGAAATTCTCTGCGTGCGGGACGCGTGGCGTGGGAGCCAAAGCAAGTGAACACGCACGGATGCGCCGCCCCGGTGCCTCAAGGGAGGCGAGTCCAGGATGCGTCTGTCGCAATGGCGACGTCACGCGAGTGCCATACAACAACGGTAAGAGAGAAAGGAATTAAAAAAAACGACTGAGAAAAAAATGACGATTTTAAGAGAAGAGGCGTGGAGTGGCGTGGCGTGCGAGTTACCTTCGCACTTCATGCCCTGATGGAGGACTCCGTACAGCAGAGAGCCGCAATGGTCGCAGAACGCCGGGCTGGAGTACGTGTGCACCTTGAAGCGATGCTTGGTCCGCGTCGCCTGGACACATGTCCCACAGACACAGAATGATGCACGTTCACGCACTCTCTCGCACAAGCAGACACACGCCCACACACGCTCAGACACACACACACACACACACACACACAGGCACGTTTGACGCGAAGTATTTTTCTAATTCTCCAGCTGCTGTGGCTTCGGGAAGCCTGATGTGATGCCTTCGATGAAGATAAAGGTGAAGTTCAGTTCCCAGCACCCTTATCCCATTCCCTTCCACCAACCATGGATGTACAGAATGAGTGCTGACGGCCCTTTATAAAATAAAAGAGGTATGCGATAGCATAATATTTTCTTTCACCACTCACTCACTCAGTCACCAACCTACTATCACAGACACATTTGTAAAATGTCGCCCTTGTCTTTCTTTTGGGGCCACAAACAAAGAAATGACGCCAAGCTACTCTTCTGGTAGTTATTAAGTTGCATACACTACAAAATGTCTGGGAAGAATCATTTTGTATTACAAGGGATTTCCTTCACATACTACTACCACCAACAAAACAGAACCACTGAATTACGAAGAACCGGCTTTGCATAGTCTACCAAACACTGCTTTTGTTATACGAAAGAGTGCGTCGCCACGGTAAAAAATATTTCGTGTATTTCAAGACCCGGCTTTGGATCTTATGGAGAACGCCAATAACGGCATGCAATCCGAGGTCTTGAAAACCGTTTCTTTGTGGGAAAGAAACCATTTCGTAGCTGAAATCAAGAAAAGTTTTTCGTTGAAACGACGACATTTTTTCGCTGCCCCAATTTTCCATTTCTTTAAACTAAAGAATTTTGTTGAACTAACAAAACGTTTTGTTTGTTACAGCTAAAATTTTGTTGATTTCAGCTACGAAAATATTTTGTTTGCACAAAGAAGTGGTTTTCTGAGTGCGCGCGTACTCTGTCTTACCGTGAGAAGCAATATTTCGTAATACAAAGTAATGCATCATGCTACAAAGCAGTCCAATTAATTTTAGGCTAACGAATCAAATATTTTGTAAACTTTTAACCAATGACTCTTTCTGCGCGATACACAACTCACAAGAAGTGCTTTTTTGGAACGTCCAACAAACAAAAGAAATGCTGTTGAATTGTTACGTAAACCAGGTGGCTGACTCACGCCGCGCACTTTCATAGACTGTACCGTATGCACGGGTGCAGGCGGGTTTGCCTATGTTCGCTCATCACGGCTCCTTATGGCCCCGTGCGAGTAGGCAAACCGCCCGCACGCGTGAATGCGGTAGGTAAAACTCCGGCGTGGATCAGCCAATGGGTATTTTGGAACGGAAACCATGCAAAAAAACTCTTTCGGTTGAATCCAACTAACATGTGCAGCAACATTCATTAGAATTCTCGGCATTTTAGTCACAAAAACCTGAGACGCAACAGAACAGCACAATTTCCCAGCAGCGGTCTCAGGCAGTATTCTAATTCAATTTCAGGTTAACAACAAGATAATGATTTTCTGGAATCGGACGAGGTTTGGAAGCGAAGAAAAAAGTAAAACAGGTGAGGGCGAAGAATCTTAAATGTTATCAACATTCCCATCCCGACTATTAACTTAAGCGTTGTAGACTGTAAAGTTTATGTACAACCAACCATTCTTAAAATTAAGTTCGAAGTACCTCTATAAACCACAAATCGAGAGAGTGACTTATAACGACTTCTTACACATTAATTCCAAAACAAAATGCGTCC
The DNA here is from genome assembly GCF_000697945.3 of Frankliniella occidentalis. Lineage (NCBI taxonomy): Eukaryota > Metazoa > Arthropoda > Insecta > Thysanoptera > Thripidae > Frankliniella > Frankliniella occidentalis. Next base: position 653,003 of record NW_026267243.1, read on the forward strand.
CGCTACCCACCAAGCAAACATTAAAAGCAGACACTCACTTGGGAGCGTGCAACGGTGCAAAGGTCCTATTATACGGGATAAAACAGAACAAACGAAATTTACACAAAAAACATTCAGCAAATAAAATACCCGCAGGTTCACATTTTAAGCTCGCCACGCGAGTTCCGTGTAGAAACGGGAAAATAGGAGTGTGTCCACGGGAGCGCGCAGACAGCAGTCTCAGACAAAAATATTCATTTTTGTTCGGCGTCTGAGAGGCATGCACTCCAGCGTTGGGGAGGGGCTGTACGCAAAATGGCGCAACCAGTCGCGAAATGCTATTAAAGTGGCAACCCCCCTCCCTTCCCCCGGGTATCTCTCCCTCTCCCGCTCTCTCTCTCTCTCTCTCTCTCTCCCCTTCTCCCCCTCTCTCGCGCTCAAGACGACACTAAACCGTTGCGCATTTCACGGGGCGAGACTACGCGTTCCGTTATGAGCGAATAAAAGCTTTCCCACTTGCCTGACTCCCTACTGCGAAGCCGAAACGTCGAGGATACCCTAGAGGAAAAAAGAAGCAAGAAAAAGTACACAGAAAGAGGAAGAGACAGACAGAGAGACAGAGAGAGACAGAGAGACAGAGAGAGAGAGAGAGAGAGAGAGAGAGAGAGAGAGAGAGAGAGAGAGAGAGAGACTAATCCCCCCGGCCCACACAGTCGGAGTCGGACCCGACTGTCCGAACAGCCGTCATCCCCGCCCCTCACACTAATTAGAGGTCAACGTGACCGGTTCCATTCAGCCCCCCCCCCCCCTTCTCCACCTCTTCCTCCGCCGTCCGAACAACCCAAACCCCTCCCACACGGCAGCAGTCCGTGTGACACAAGTTGCTGACTCGGTGAAGCGGGGGACCAAGCCAGATATCGGACGCGTCGAATACGTTTTCTCCCCGATTCCCGCGGGTTCGTAATCGCCTCCTCCCCCATCTTCGTCGTGCCGTCCTCGCCGCTCTGCACCTACCGGCCGCTGGGGCCGGGGAGCGCCCGCCGCGCGCGACCTAGGCCAGCCCGCCAGACACGGGCGCGCAGAGGGTGGCCTACGCGGCCGCTGGCAGGCGCTACGGGCGCGCCGCGCGCCTAAGGATCAGTGCCCCCCTCCCCTCCCCCTCACTTTCCCCTCCCACCGCTCACCCCAGAGAGAATATCATCTCGACTAGTCTCGACATAACGCCAGTCTGTCGTTTCATAATTTAAAATCCCACATGGAGAAAAAGTCGAGGTAAAAGGACATCTATTTGTCTTTTGTGTACGTTTGAAGAAAAGTTTACATTTTTGCGTCACGTTTTTTTCTTGTTTATTTTTCCCCTTTCAGACGACATGGAGAATTATTGATGGACCCCCATAGCGCAGAATAAGAAAAGAAGTGGAATGGTGGTGGTATGGGCCTCACCCGACCCCAGGTCACAAAGCAGCTACAAGAAACGGCGACCTCATGATCCGGTAACCGAAACAAACTTGAATGACCCGCAACCAGTTTCCCTTCCAATCAACTAAATCGGCCCGTCAACCAAGTTAACGAGACCAAGCCGAGTTATACTTACGTCCGAGTCCGGGCCCTTGTCCGCGCCGGGGCAGGTGAACGACACGTACTCATGGCAGCGCTTGTGGACGACGAAGCTGCACACTGCAAAGAAAAAGATTAGGTTATTAAAACGAGTCTTTAATTGTAGTAGGTTACCCGGGTATGCGGGTAAAAGTGAGAGCCCTAGTTTCTTCCTAGTAGGAAGAAACACGGTAAATAGTGAAAGTTTGGATTTGGAAACCATAGTATCCTATCGTGGAATGTAGCATAGAAAGCACACCGTGTAATCTCAGCTTTCCACCTTAAAATGCTTGTTTTTTGCACAAGGAATGCGGTTGCACTAGTCAAGAATATTCTGTCCAACGCTTGCAACAGTGGGAATGTTCAACTCTACTGTTGCAGTTTTAGAGGTTTTATTATCGCCTCATCGACAGCGAAGCCCTTTACACCAAAGAACTACACTTTTCCGCCAAGCGCTTGCGAACCGTTTTCAAAACGGAATTGTAAATAGAGCAAACTTCCAGCTTCATAGACATTTTTTCTTTAAATGCTCGACTTGCGCACGAATCGTACAATTTCTAATTGCCACAGAATTTTGACAGCTCCTTTACACAGGCGTTTGACGCGCACGCCTTTCGCATTGCGAATACTTCACGTCGCGCGCGTTCCGCTAGAATAAAATACCAACCGCGCCAAAACTCTTTGCACCTGACATTCCATCTAACTTTTTCGCGGCGGGCGGTCGAGTCGGGCTTGGGCAGAGCAGAACGAGGCAAAGCAAAGGCGGCAGGCAGAGCCAGAGGGATAGCCGGGGAGAGCCGGGCAGAGCTCTGCTAGCCGGTTCGAGCCAGCTGCAGCGGGACGGGGTGCAGGCTGGCGTGCCAGGCTATGGACCATGCCGGGTGGTCGATGCGCACCGGCCTGGGAAGGGGGCAGGAGGAGAGAAGGGCAGGGGGGTAGGCGGCGGCGGGGGCGGCGGGGCGGCCGGGCGGGGCACGTCCGGAGGGGCCCGGGCGATACGGGGGGGGCGGGCGGCGGCGGCGTCACGGCGCTCCTCGGCACGAAGGGTAAGGGTTCGGTTCGCTGAGCGTCCTCTAGGCATCAGTCCCCCTATACCCCCCCACCAGTTCACCCTCCCCCCCAAGGGGGCCAGGAGGGGAGGGGGGCGGGGAAAGGGGGTAATAACAATGGCAAGTACGGCAACAGCTGCAGCACATGCCTTATCAGTCGCAGCAACAGTGCCGCCCGCCTCCGCTGGCTGCTCCGTCATGACAAAGTCGGGCTCAACCGTGAAATTGTGCGGCGCTAGCCGTGAATACGGCCGGAAGCGAGCTAAGCGCACACGAACCAGCCCGGCGCTGCTCGCTGAGCTTGCCGAAATATTGGACATATCCAGCCAAATCCATCGCCGAAGATAGCAAGACATTGTATCAATGATGATAAATTGTAAATCTACTCAAAAACAAACTTCAACATTCTGGGAGTTTTATTTTCTGCCATTCAGAGTGCCAAGAATTCTGAATAGTAGATGCGTGCCAGCAGTAGGAGAGGGACATCTTGCTTAAAAGTGTGCAACCATCGCAGGGCCGGATTGCCAGGGACAAACTGAAACCAATGCTTCATTATGTACTTTAGGTTCTCAGTAAGATCCCAAGCTTGCCGAGTGGCCACCTGCTGGCACCATTACCTCTAGAGCTCGAGGGCGGCGAGAGCCCCTGCCAACCATACCAGTGGACTCAACGGGTGAGGGTTAAGAATAATATGGAGGAAAAGAGGGGGGGAGCGGGGGAGCTGAGGAAAAGGAGGAAGAAGGGGGAGAAAGAAGGGGGAAACGAAGAGGAAGAAGCACTCACAAGAATGAAAAGAAACGAAAAGACGGTCTAAGAATGTTGAGCGACTCCACATCAAGACGAAGACGAACTGACAAAAGCGCTAATTTAATTAAAGCAGAAACTTCTCGATGTCTGTGTAATATTGCTCCGGGGGCGTGTTTAAGATCCCTCCCGCCCTCCCTCTGCCGCCCCCGGAGTCGCACTCGGGCCCCCGCGCATTCTCGCCCGCCCGGCACCGTTCAGCAAACACGCACTGACGCACGGCGCGCCCTTGTTTTAATATCCCTCTTTCTGTTTGCAAAAGGTGTGCCAAGCTAGAGAGGGCTGGGCGGAGAATGGGATGAGAATAGAAGGTGGGCGGAGAGGGAGAGAGAGGATAGAATGGAGGGAGCAAGAGAGAGGAAGAGAATTTCAGAATTTGAACTACTTTATTTGGTTCACATTCACTCTTTGTCTTGGAAAAAAAATGCTTCGTAACCTAAGAGGCCGGTTGCCAGAAAATGGTATGTCCTTGAAGCAAGCATAGATGCCTTGCATGGAGGTCTTTTTAACCTTAAAAAATACAAGGGAATTTTCCTTAGCATAATGCAATCATTGTTAAAAGAAAGAAAAAATCGTTAGATTAACGAAACTTCCTTGAGAACAATGGAAATGCCCCAAAACAAGGATAACAATTTCCTTGTATTTTTAAAAATTAACTTTGGTTTAAGGGTACCATTTTCTGGGTGTAGCTTGCGAAGACAATCTTGTACATGCTCTCCTGGTGCGGCGCTTCTAGCGCACGAATGTGTGTGTATGTGTGTGTGTGTGTGTGTGTGTGTGTGTGTGTGTGTAATAATGATGCAGCACGGGGTCCCAACTCCGAACTGTCTACGCGTCATCATTGGTGGCGCGGAGCTGCGCCCCAGGAGCTGCCTACCAATCACGAGATGGGGGTGAGGAATGAAGAGACGGCAGGAGGAAGGGCGGCGGGCGGCGGGTGGTGGAGGAGCCGCGACTAACGATAGAGCATCCTACAAAGCGTCGTCTGCTTGTTCTCGCTGATCTCGCCAGAGCCCGTGCCAACGGCAGTCAACGAATTTCAACGACACCCCACTCGTGGCTGCGGGTAAGAGCGCGCGAGCGAGCGAGGGGGAGGAGGGCCCGACCCGAATCTAGAGCGCGCGGAGAGGCTGAGGGAGAGAGAGAGACTACGAAACGGTACACACGCAGCAGAGGGAGAGAAGAGAACACACAAAAGGGAGCGAGAAGAGACATCGCGATTGTACAATAATTTAGGTCAAGGAGCCCGAGTTTGTTTGCCAAATCGCTTATTGGAGGGCGAAATTGCCTGCAAAATTCATCCCCATCCGGGCCGGCTGCAGGCAGGGGCCCCTGCAGCCGCCTGGAGCCCCTTAATTAAACACGAGCCCCACAGCAGGGCCCCGCCCGGCTTACTTATTTACCGGCTGTGGTCCGTCGGAGGCACTTACGGCACTTGATAAGCGCTCCGGACCACTGCCGCTGTTCTTCTGTCGCATCTTTTTTTTTGTTCGCCTCTCAAAGTATTTGTCGCGCACAGCAGTCTCTCGCATTAGGAGATGTGCTGAGGCGGACGGCGCTGCCTGTTGAGACAGCTCTAGCCCCCCCCCCCCTTCAACCGCACTGGCCCGCAGCCCGCACCCGGCGGCACTGCCCTTTGACGAACGCCATGTTTTCTTCATTTTCCTTACTTTCTCCGTTTTGCGCTGATGGAATTTATTTCCCTCTGGCCCGTGCGGGTCGAGTTGACAGGCGGGAGAGGCGAAAGAGAACAGCAAGAGAGAAACGAAACGAGAGCGGAACGCGGTATTGTACAGAGGTACTGTAAGGGGCAGCCTTCCGAGGGACATGTTCACCTCTACCATGGCAAATTGAAGTAGAAACGGCATGAGTAATTATGCATCACATAAGGTTCCATCACAAATATTTCTTGATCATTGGCGCATGTCTGGCGCTATACTCAAAGAAAATTTCGGACCTTTACAACACTTTGTGAAAAAGATTTTCCCGCACACTACGGAAAACCACAACTCTACCTTGTGACTATGAGATTCCGCGACTAGAGACGCGGTGTACCAATGATTTAAAAAAATTGTAAACGAATCGAAATGGCAATTTTAGCTAGAAGGAGTCGTTTGGATTTCACAAATGCCACGTATGACTAGCGCCTCACGAGCGGCGGATAGGCAACGCCATGTCACGCCGGTGGGGCCGGTGCCCTACCTCCCGGCGCTCTCGCGGAGATGAGCGAGCGCCTTACGAGCGGCGGGTAGGCAACGCAATGTCACGCCGGTGGGGCCGGTGCCCTACCTCCCGGCGCTCTCGCGGAGATGAGCGAGCGCCTTACGAGCGGCGGG
>NW_026267243.1:659016-661261 GCF_000697945.3 Frankliniella occidentalis
CCGGTGGGGCCGGTGGCCTACCTCCCGGCGCTCTCGCGGAGATGAGCGAGTGCCTTACGAGCGACGGGTAGGCAACGCCATGTCACGCCTGTTGAGCGGGCAGCCTACCTACCTCAAGGCGTCCAGGCGGCCGCCGAGTGAGATATCGCCGCCTTTTGTCCATTCAAAATCCGCGGCAACCACCGGTGTTTGACACGCGTCCTGGCATATGAGCTCCGTCGTACGACCACGTGGTCACCCGCGGCGTCGCGAGGCGCGGACTGCATCAGCCACTGGAGCGCCGCGGCCACGCAGGCCCACGCGGCCTTCCCAACGGGCCCGACCCGGCCGCCGCGCCGCTGCGCTACCCTAATTTACAAGGCTCCCTCATCTAAACTTTCCGACAAGTCTGACCCCCGCTCAGCCTCCCTTGGGCTGCAGTGAGCGAGAGAGAGAGAGACAGAGGCTCAGAGTATGAGAATGAGAGGGAGAGAGAGAGAGAGGGGTCGGGGGGGGGTTACCACCGGGGGGCTCGGATCCTCGCCTCGTGCACCAGTCCGAGAGTGCCTGCCAGCCCTGCCCGCCTAAGAGGTCCCTGAGGCCCACCTCGCCACGCCGGCCTGGTCTCAGAAGTCGCCACGGCCGCGCGCAGTTGGTGCCACATTTGGCGCTCAGATTAGCAAGTTGGGGGCCCATAAAAGCCGCGTCGCACGTCGGCAAAGATGTCGCGGGGAGGGATTTTTTTGTTTTAACATTCTTTCTCTGTAAGCGCGCACGATGACGTAGCGCGAGCATCTTGCTAACGGCTCCCCCTCTGCTGGCTTCAGCTCCTCGACTCGCCCCCGTTATCGCGCGTGCATGCGGCGACACCCTCGCAAGAGGCGTCACGGCGCCTCCTGTCGTATCTCCACCCGACAGACCCGCGACAGACTCCGCACAGCATATCAACTCGCGAGTGCACCCTTTTCCCCCGGTACCATGCTTCAACAGCTTCAGGGCCACCTTAACGGTAAAAAAAAACATGAACCTTTTAAGATGATCTTGACTGAAGAGACATCTTAGGATGTCATAACAGTTTCGGAACGACGAAAATTGTCTCCTGTAATGTAGATTAATCTACCCTGCAAATTTGAAATGTTCTCCGACATTTATTAATATCTACGAAATATATTCGTAACATTACGAAAAAACTTCGTGAACTAACACTACCGATATATTTTCGCGTGTTTTCTTAAAATATTCCTTACGAAACATTTCGTAATGTTTCTTTCGTTGAATCACGAGAATCTTTTACGGTGCCTTGGTTTTTTGATGAAAAAAGTACCCCTTTTAGAATGGAGAAAGATCTACGACAGAACGATCGAGGGTCTTTCTGTGGGTTCTGGCTGAATGGTTTTGGGTACCGCCGACATCCACTTTTGGATTCCGACTGTCAAATCCCGTAATATTCCACTTCTGAAAACGAGCAGCTCCTTCGGCATTCGCTCCAATATTTCTAATACCCGCCCGTCCCCCACATGAACCACGGGCTGGCCCGGGGGACGGACGGGAGCCGCTGATCGACAGATAACAAAATACATTCTCGACGAAAGGGACGCAACCCTTCTCATTCGCAGCCTGACAGATGTCCGCGCGCCCGTCCGAAAAGTTATCTGCCACTCCGATTCACGATCCGCACGCAGTCTCTCGCCCCGCATCCAAAATGATGGCTTCTTGCTTAAATATGTAAATATTTGATAAACGTATGAAACTGATGCTTCCACTCGTTTTATCTCCAGCACAGCGGTACTCTCTCGTCCGCTCTGTTTTAGTCTTCCTCAGACGTCCTACAACCCTCCTCTTTCTTTCTCTCTTTCTCGCGCGCTCTCTCTCTCTCACACACACACACACGCGCGCGCGCGCACGGACGGCTGAGAGGAATAATTTAGGGAGGTCGTGTGCCTTGTGCTTCGTGCGGGCGGACTGGGAAGAGAATGGGGTGATGGTAAAAGGTAAGAGTAGGAGAGAGATAGAGAGAGTAGGAAAGCGAGGAGCGAAGAGAAACAACAGAGTTGAGCGCGAGAGGAGCTTGGATTAAAGTTTGATTCTGCCTAGCACGACGGCAGTGGAGCGGGCCGCGCCGCCCCTAGACACCCATCCCAGCGACTGTCATTGCCTGGTTGTAAGGTCGCCGCACGCACCGCACCGCGCCCGAGGCTGGCCGCCATCGGCCTCCGGCGCGCGGGGGAAGGGGGCGAGGGGGTGCCTGCGGCCGGCTGAGGAGAGG
>NW_026267243.1:661311-669682 GCF_000697945.3 Frankliniella occidentalis
GGGGGGGCAGCAGCTGGAGCTCTTGTACAATCTGGTGGGATCGGGTGTGGCAACCAGCCCAACGCTAGTGAACCAAGGGGTTGCACAGCTGGAGTCTGTACTTGAGGATTGAGATAAATGTGGGCGATGTCATGCACACTTTAGATTGCCAACTTTCGTGTGCCTCCTGCCGTTTACGCACAGGAGTACAAGATAAGAGCTTCTTCCTAGTACTTCGTGGCAAGTAAACGCAGGAGATGGAGAAGCGAACTCCGCTTTGCGAAGGTGAAGGTGAAGCAAGGAGAGCGAAAGGGGCTTCGATTGGAATTCACGCCACATCAAATAAACCTATAGCGGACGACTCTCGAACGCGACCTGGCCCGGAGGGTGGGGGAGGGTGGGCAGTATATTGTGTGTGCGTGTGTGTGTGTGTGAGGGGGTGAGGGGCTTTTGTACTCCCCACTTTGGCGTACAATAGGGCTGAGGCTAGGTCCTTACCTTGGCACTGAAAGCCCTGCTTCCCGAAGCCCCTGCGAACAGAAAAGAACAAGAAGTCAGCAAAACGAATGGAAGGTACGTCGATATGGGGTGATTCCAATTGTTCAAGATTATGTGGGAAAAGAGAGCAATTGCCACTCGCGGCCGGTCTCTAAATTCACAATGTCTTGTCGGTCTCACCGGCGTCAAACTTTTCGAGCATTTAAACGTGTAGACGTTGGTGATGTATCTAATGTGTGCACAGAGATGCTCACTGTATGTGTGTGTACGGAAGAAAGCACAACAAAGAGAATCCCTAAAGCACACATTGCATAAAAGGAGTTTCCTAGAGGCGAATGTCATTCTGCCGTTCTCTTAAATAATCGAAAAATCAACTTGCGACAAAAGTTTATCCAGTCGAGGCATAAAAATAATTCATATGCACGTTGATATTGGAGAAGAGAGAAAGTATGGAGAAGGGAGAAATTATGGAGGCAGGGGAAAGTATAGGAAAACAGCCGCCTCGTAGCGGAGAAGAGGGTAGTAAGGGGAAACAGTAGGAAAGAGAGGGCGGGGGAGGGGGTACCCCCTTCCTCTCTGCTAGGCTTAATGCCCACGGGCTCCGAGATTTAATATGGCGTAGGCGTAATCCACGATTTGTTTGAGAGGACAGAGAAAACCGGCTTCCGCTTCTCCAACCCTTTCGCAGGCAGCGAGATTACGGCGTCGCTCACACCACGTACGTACTGCACGGGTAAACTAAGTGTTCAACTACTCAACACTTGTAGGTGTGCAACTGCAAGTTGAACACTTGCAAGTGTGCAACTCCGTAGTCGTACACTTGCAAGTGTGCAACTCTTCGGTTGAACACTTCCTTAGATTGAACGCTTACTGTGTAGGAAGTGCTCAACCGAGGAGTTACACACTTGCAAGTGCACACGTACCGAGTTACACACTTGCAAATGCACACGTACCGAGTTACACACTTGCAAGTATTCAACTTGCAGTTGCACACTTACATGTCGTGCAGTTGAACACTTAGTTTATCAGTGTGTCACCAGCAATGCGGGGACAGCCGAGTACACTCATCTGGGAATCATATCATTGGATCAAACAAAAATATTTCGTTTTAATCTTTTTTTTAGTTGGATGAGGCAGTACAATACTCTCTCTTCTTGGGAAAACTAAAAAAAAATGGGTTACGCAAAAAAGAGAATGATCTGCAAAGCAGCCATCGCGTTCACCCGCGGCATCGTGCGTGAATAGTAGCACTTTAATGGAGAGCCGCAGACGCCTTTCACAAAGACTTTCGCGGAAAGACCATAGAGGCTGGCAGACCGCGCGAGGCCAGACCGGACCAGACCCAGGGCGGCGCGGCGGCGGGCGTATTGATGCTGGGAGACGCTCCTTGCTCCGCCGCCGTGGCGTGTTCGGCCACTGAAAGGCATCTTGAAAACGGCCGCCATTCTCTTTAATGACGGGAGGTCTTTTACAGTGTTTACACAGAGTTGTTAACTCGGCAGATTGGCGCGCCAGTACGTACACTGCCGCTGTTGCGCGGACACTAACCAAACAAGAGATAGAGCTGGGAGTTTTGCAGGAAAAGTGGGGGGGGGGGGGGGGGGGGGCTACACGCCACTGAATGTATTCTTCACTCATTCTCTCGCACGACGCGATAGGCTACAGCAGGTCTTCAAACATGAAGAGGCTTCCGCGTTTTTTCCCTTCTCTCCCCCTCCCCCCTCGAGGCAGACGCAAGCGGAATGAAGAAACGTTTTCCACTAAACAGCCGCCGCCGCTCCGTGTTCCGTTTTGTGTATGTACACAACGCACCGGCCCACGGCCCACACCCACACACGCAAATCGAGGCAATATCTCGCTTCGCCTCACCGAGCCGCCCCGCACAGAAGAAAGGATGTGTGTGTTTTTTTTTCTCTCTCCCTAAAAACAACGCGGCGCCCGTAGCGACCCGTTGATTGTGCGGACAAAAAAGAACAAAAACAAGACAAAAACAACAACAAACGACAAATCGGAAACACGGTATGAATTTGTTAAACGCGAACAAAATCAACCGCGTGTCGTAATGAAGACCTTTCAAAAGGCGTGCCGAGCAGACTGTGGGCGTTATTTTCTCTGAGTGCTACGAGCTTAGTCATGGTGTGTGTGTGTGTGTTTTTTTTCCTTTTTTCTTTTTTTTTTAAAACGTTACATGGGGCAAAAGTCAAGACGGCACGAAAGCAATAGTGCATTTAATCAAAATTCGGCTGATGTAATACCGAGGGTGCAAAAGCAGACTTTCAAAAACTGCACAACACATTTTTCTTTTTTCACTGAGCATTCCCTCCAGCAGAAGAGGGTTGGCTGGCCACATTTGCATGTTAGCCGTAGCGTAGAGAGGCGTGTCTCTCCCGGCACCCCGTCACTCTCTGCGCGTCACTCCCTCATTCCGTCCCAACGTCACTCCGTTGTGTCCAGCGGCCCCCGCCCTCCCACCACAACACAGCGCAGCGTGAAAGAGGGAGAGGGAAGAAGAGGGAGAGGGAAGAAGAGGGAGAGGGAAGAAGAGGGAGAGGGAAGAAGAGGGAGAGAGAAGAAGAGGGAGAGGGAAGAAGAGGGAGAGAGAGGGGGGAGGGGAGAGGTAGAGACAGCAAGAGAGACAGAGAATAGAAGAGAGGGAGAGACAGAGAATGGGAGAGAGGGGGAGACAGAGAGCGGGAGAGAGATTCTCCGGACCAACCGGTGGCCGGGATTCTGGGCCGCGACCCGCCAAGCGGGCGATAAAAGATAAATCCAGTCTGCCTGGCGGGAGCCCCCCCAGCCGGGGAGAGTAGGGGTAGCAGTGGTAGGGGGAGTTATTCCCCCCCCCCCCCTGCCGTATGCGAGGGTACGCGAGGATGGGGGGCGGACCTACCCCTCCCCACCCCAGCCCGACGTCACTACTCGACCCGCATGGCACAGCGGGAAGGCCCCGTCACTTAGAGTGCGCCAACGCCTTCGATGCCTACGAGAGAGAGAAGAGAGATGTGGAGCTTCCACACACATTTGAAGAGCCTATCACCTATCATCGTGCAAGTGAGTAAAGAGGATGGAGTTGTAGTTTTGGTAGACTTTATTCGTTCTGCAGACTCCAAATGCGCCTGGGCAAACTATTTGGGGGACGGTTAACACGTTACAAGCGGCAAGCTGCTAAGCGCACCACAGCGAAGTGACGTTTTTGAAGCATTTTTCCAGATTAAAACATTAAGTTAGCCAGTAGTAGGAAAATACATGTGCACACTAGTAAAAAACACGCACGCTCATTAGTGCTAAATTTCTCTCATAAAGGGGGAGTAAGGAGTTACTTTAGGATGCGGATGCCCCAATTTTACCCTCTCAGTCAAAACAGCACAGGGGGTTAACATCATTTACTACCCCCTCACTACCCCGTCATAGAAGCAGAAGGCAGGGATGTAGAAAAATTTTTCCGGTAAAGACGGCCGCGGATTCGTTTAAAAAGAGAGCGGGGGGGGGGGAGGGGGGTAAGAAGACAGATAGCGCGACACAGCAGATGAGCAGCGGACGGAGCCTCACTGCCGGGCCAGGTCCTCCCTCCCCCTCCTGCGCCCGTCATTGGTCTCCGCTTTTCCTCGTAGTCTCTGCGTCGTTCTCAAGGCTGCAGGGCAACAGCAAGAGACTGTTCGTTAAACCATAGCCAGCTCAACACGTGAAGGCAAGAGCACCCTTATTAAGGGAGGGTCGATGGTTCTATACGCAGCAACGCATTACCTCGACCACGATGCCACCACGAACTAAGGCGTCTCAAGCTGTCGCGCTCTCCATCACAAAGGTCGGCGGCACTCGCTTTGCCATTGTTTTATACTACAAGAGTAGAGACAACTTTAGCGGGGGATTTCATGTACGGATTAAAAGCCCGCCCTGCCCGCTTGCCGCCGCCGCCCGACCCCGGCTGCTTTCAGACACTACTTTCCAGCCGCGCGGGCGCAATCCCCCCGCCTCAGCCGCTCGGCACGGCACCCCGGCTGACGGCCCGGCCCGAGCGCACCGGGACAAGGAGAAACCTTTCAGCGCGGAGCTCCGCTAGCGGAGGCGGCGGGCGGAGGGCCGGTAAAGCCGCTGGAACAAACTCGGAAGTGCCCTCGGAGCCGCGGGCGCGCCTCGGCCGCGCGCTCGACGAAAATGGTCGGCTAATTCAGCCGCGCACTGTCAAAACCAACCTCAGCAGCAGCGCGCGCGAGATATTTTGAGGTCAGATAAAATTTCTCACGTTCCGATAAATAGCTGAAACGCCGACGGGTCGGAATGGGGCGCAACGACGGGCGGCTCCCCACTCGAGAAGCGGTTGCGGCGCCGAGGCGAAGGCAGCACACGACGGGGAAGGGACCGGGTGAAAAGGGGAAAGGGGGGGGGGGGACCGGAGATCAGCCCGAAGCCATGTCCATAAACAAAATTCAAACATGTACAATTACGTGATACGCGACAAAATGAAAGCATAGTGAAACCTACTGAAAAAAAAACACAATATTTAGAGATAGAAAATGTACTTGTAAGTTTAATACCATCGAGGAGAGTATTTTCTAAATTAACTGTACATTTACCAAATTTGCAAAAAGAAGTCTAAGCTTATTCGTTATTGTTTTAGCAGACGACTTCCGAAAAACAATTGAAGGCTTGTTCTGTTCTGGTCTGTTCTTCTCGATCTTCTTTACACCAATTAAAATACCTCTTTGCCACACTTTCACTGAAAACCTTTGAGTGAGGTGCCTTTCTCGAAATGAGTGAGACAATTTTGCCTCGCTCAATCAGAACGATGACTATAGATAGGGCTTACCCTATTTGAGTCATATGCACCGAATTCTCACTCTGAAGGAGTAAGATTTCCCTGACCTCGCCCAATTGCAGTGAGGAACATATCACTCTCATAGGGTGAGGACCTGCAAATTATGACTCAAAATTGAGTGAGAGTCAGACATCTCGCTCTCAAGAGAGAAAGATTTCTGGGGTCACCATCTCGCTCTCCTGAGAGTAAGATATCTGACTCTAGCATTTTCAGTGTTGGTGCGGCGGGGTGCGCAGGAGGAGCGACGGGCGGTACGGGAGAGTCTTCGGTCTCGGACTCTCCGCCCCGCCCGCGCCTCGGGCACGTTCCTCTGGGCCCTCCTCATCACTCTCCCTCCCTCCGCATCCACAGTTCGAATAACTCGCAGTGTCGCCAGTCCGTCTGTCTTCCCCGCCCTTCCTTCAGGTGGGCCCGCCCCGCCCCGCCCCACCGCACCCCGCTAGGCCCAACAAGTTGTCTAATGGAAGGACTAAGCCGCCCAGGCCAAGGCCCGGCCCGGAGCGTTCTGCGAGGATTACTGCGATGTATTCCAGTGCGGGGGCTGCGCGGGGGGAGCGGGGCGAAAAGAACGAAAAGAGAGGAAAGGAAATAGATGGAAGGTAAAATGAAAGAACTGGAATGGAAAAGAGACGAGGAGAGGGGGGCAGCCGGGGAATGCAGGGAGAGAGAAGCGAGTATCGGAAATCTCCCTTTATTCATCGCCATTCCTTACTCGCGGCACATTCTCCTCATGCGCGCTGCTGGGCCTGGGCCTTGGCATTTATTTTATTCGGATAGTGGAGTCGGAGCTCCCCCCTCTACCCCCCCTCCCCGGTCGCTCTCCACTGCATTCGCTTTTGTTTGCTGAATAATTCAGAGCGTTGCCCGCTCTGTTCAACGCAATACAGTTCGGTGTTGTTGGTCCGTCGATACAGCCGTCAGCCCGTAACCCGCCGGCCCTACACACCGAGACCGACACCGCAAGAGACCTTCCCGCCGAGACAAGGAGAAGCTATGCAGCTCCAGAATACCTTGTGTTCACACACATCGATCATTTTCCTGGAAAACAGAGGGGAGATGATAACATAGGGGGGTGGATTGTGCTTTCGGCAGTGTACTAAGCGAGACCACTTTGCAACCGCAGTGCGTATAACCATAGAGCGTGCGGTAACGTAAAGGGAACACAGCCCGGGGGTGCGCCTGCCCTTTGTGGCCGCCACCCACCCCCTCCTGCCACTGCCCTACTCATGCCCCTTTGACCCCGTGGCGGGCCGGCTTAATAAAACGCGGGTATGCGAACAAGTCGCCGAGCCGCGCCGACAAACACTCCGGCAGCGCACTTTCTTCAAATTGACGAATCGACCCCTCCGATAGGTGTGGTGCAACCGGCAGCAATAGTAATAACCCGCATGAAAACGTGCACGTGCGGTCTACCACTAGACGGACAGTAATCATCATAACACGGCTGAGCTTATTTAGCTCGCGTACAATTTAGTAAATGTCGGTGCCATTAAAAAGTAATCTCTGTGAGCTACACATACCAGGTGGCTGATTAACCCGGCGCACTTCTGTGGTTAGACTGTACCGCACGCACGAGTGCGGGCGGGTTGCCTACTCGCCCGGACCGTAAGGCGCCGTGGACAGGGGCGATTGGCAAGCCCACCCGCACTCCGGCGTGCGGTACAGTCAACTAACGGAAGTGCGCGGAGTTAATCAGCCACCTGGTATGCTATCCTAATGAACAATGTCTAATATGCGTGACATGAGGCACACTTTGTGGCCCTAACAGGTGTTTTAGCAGACGTAAGAGCCGACAAATGAACCAACCCTTACAATGTAACACATTTGAGACGATACAATTTGGACTAAGAGAACCAATTCGTGTTTGATTACATTATCATTGTCTAGTTTTAATTGGGTGGACAATAATTTGATGAAAATTAGGGTACCAAAATTAAAACAGCTTTAAGAGTTAAATTTTGATCTCTTCTTGGGTTGAAACAAGTAAACGGTTATGGGCGTAGCGCCAACCGTACTAGCGCCCGCGGATAGGCCAAACGGTGAACACGGGAGTGCTTTGATTGCATACCCGCTGTTCTGCAGGCGCTCGCTGAGCAAAAATATGTCAACTCAAGAGGGGAAAATACAGGACAAAATGGGAGAGAGGAAAGTGGGTGTGTTAGGAAGGCGAGAGGAGGGAGGCAGGGCGTGAGAGAGGAAGAGCGAGGGGGAGTTATGGTGAGGGAGAGAGAAACAAAGTCCCCGCATCACATACTCTGAATGGAGAAGTGCAGAGCATGACACAGCGGCACCCGACAGCTACTCCGCAAAACCCGACGCAGAGAGTATGACATAACTCTATTCTCAAAAGGGTGGGACGACAGAGGGACAAAAAAGAGTCTACAGCGTTTCTGTCTTCCTAAGAGAGAACACAACACAAATCTTCCATTTGCCACTCAACTGGGGGACATTTTGTCCTCTGGGATACTAAAAAAGGGGGTGCGACTTTTTTCTTATTCTGTTTGTAAGTCGACTTTGAGAAAAAATGAAATGTCTATTTTGTTTGTTTTTTTAAATGTTGTTTTAATAAAAGAAAACCCTGAGCCTTGCTTTCCGGCGGCCCGCCTTCTCTCGCCCTACCACGCACAACAGAAATATGCGTCTCCGCGGTCACGAAACTGCCACCCCTTGCCGCGCCACCTCGAGTCGTGCGCCCCGTTCTCTCCATATCTCTCGTCGACCTTGAGGGTCACGGCAGCAGCAGCCGCCGCAGAATCAAGGCTGCAGAGAGCAGACCCAGAACAAGCCAGTTAAGGCTGCAGACTACGCCCAGTTAAGCCTGCAGCAGACTCGGCCAGCGACGAGCAGCCAGCGCCGTACCGCGCGAGCGGCGCGAACAGTTTACGGCATTAGACGGTTTATGGTGTAGGCCGATCATGAGCAGCCGATGATCCCTGCGTGGAATCCGTCCGTGCGTCTATCCGTCATCCGCCCGCCCAACCACCGCACCGCAGCTGACGAGCGCCACGTATCGATCGCGCAGCGATTCAAAGCGCTTCTAACACACGAAGCAGGTGAAATGGTGTGGTGGTGATGGTG
>NW_026267243.1:670752-676486 GCF_000697945.3 Frankliniella occidentalis
CACACACACATACACACACGCACACAATACAAGAACTGGATTCTCATACTAAAAGCACCGCTGGCGACAGCTGTGTGCCCTGCCCCCGCCCCCTCGCCGTCGCCCCGTGGCGTGAAGGACGAACGGATACGAAGCTCGTTCGGCGAACGAACGGCGCGGCGGCGCCCGATGCTTCGCTCGCCCGCAACAAGTCCCTTCGGTAAACGGCTTTCGGCACGATAGGCTGGCCGGGCGGGGCAGCCGGGGCAGCCAGGGGCAGCCGGGGGCTGCGGCCCGGGGATGGATAGGGCATTATGATATTGCCGTGGCGTGCGCAGAGCCGCGCTGGGCCGCGCTGGGCCGCGCTGGGCCGCGCTGGGCCGGCCATGCATATCGAATTACTTCACTACCGTTTCCTTCGCCTCTCCCCCCGCCCCCGTCCCGCTGACCGCCATCACCGCCCTCGTCATGACGTCACAGAGGAGGCCGAGTTACTATAAAGCAGATTAGCACTGCTGGTAAAAACAAATGGGCAATTCTCCACACTTGAAGTGAGCACGTCACGATTTTGCACCGTGCACGGCGTTTAATATACTTCACGCTTGCGCAATGTGAACAATTTTCACGTTTCAGAAGAGGGCAACTTTCGCACTTCGCCTGCATGCGAAACAGTATATCCAGAGGGGTTATAAAAAAACATCACGTGAACAAAACACTGTGCAGACAACTGTTCAGACCAAATGTCGGCAGTTGCACTCCAAATGGTGCAGAAAAACGAAGGTAGGGTGCCGTTTAAAGGTGCGAAGTTTTAATGCCTGTAAAAAGGCCCGAAAGGGTCCAAAAGCACTAAACTTTAACACCTTTCCAGTGGTGTGAATCTCTTAGTACCTCAGTAAAGGCACGAAGATCATTAACACCCCAAGAAGGGCGTAAAAAGTTTTATTTTTTACGACACATATAAAGTTTGCGCACTGATTGGCGTATAGTAATCTAGCATGATTTCAACAACAATAATGCATTAGCCATTTTGTCTACTCGCCAGACCCTCCTATGAGAAAGTCTTGGAAAAATGCCGAAAACATACTTCTTGCGAAATAAGCCGCTCTGCGCGGTCTGAGAGTGCGATGGAGGAGAAAGAAGGACGCGGAACACGGGAAAGAGCACAGAGAGAGAGAGCACAGAGAGAGAGAGCACAGAGAGAGAGAGCACAGAGAGAGAGAGCACAGAGAGAGAGAGCACAGAGAGAGCAGAGAGAGAGAGAGAGAGAGAGAGAGAGAGAGAGAGAGAGAGAGAGAATTCAAGAGAAGCAAAGTATGAAGGGAAAAAAATCAGGAAGAAACAGGGGAAATGTCCCAGACTTAACTGAAAGTCATGTTATCGAATGCGCTTCAGCGTCGAGAGAGGCCCGCACAGCAGCTTCGACGAGGCGCGGCCAGAGCCCCAGGCGCGCTGCCGAATCAATCTCGTGTAGAGCTTTGAGTTGTAAAACACAAACCGAAAGCGAAAACCCAGCGGCAATGAAACTGCCGGAGCACGAGATGCCATAACTGGAACGTAAATAACAAAAGCGCCACGAGGCTGCGGAGCGTCCTCCTTAACAATTAAGAAAAGCTCAAGATCCTTTTTTTTTACGTTTTCCCCCACAAAAAGAACACAAAGTGTTACTGTTTTAGGACAATCAACAAAAGGTGTGAGAACTATTTCAAAGGTAGAACACACGCTTGTATACCAAACTTGCGGGAAATGAAAACAATATCCTACTTTGGTCTCGTATTAGAGCTGTCCCAAGAGTAGGGCGCATGAGAAGAAGAGACTTGGCGGACTTGACTCCCTTGGCTCTCGGTTGATGATTGATTTCTCTCCGCCCCACATCCGGGGGCGGAGGGAGGCCCAGGCCCACTGTGGTGATCGGTGATCTCTTCCTCACTCGCACCTCCTTCCCCTTCCCGGAGCGGAGGGAGGGAGGCATGGGAGCGGGGGGACGGAGGGGGCATACACAAGAGACACTCTTGCGCGGGTTTGCGTGTCGCGCCGTCGCGCCTCTGTCAAGAAGGCCATGCCCCTTCCGTCACTCTCGGCGAGACACGCGAGAAACGTCAACCCGCTCCGCGAGTCTGTTTTCCACCCCCACTCTCTTCTTGAGCCAGAGCGCCAGAACACAGCGCCAAAAAGGTGTGTGTTGGGCTCGAGGTTGGGTTGGGTTGGCGAGTGGGTGGGTGGGTGGTTGTGAAAAACGAATAAGCAGAGCTAACAAGGTATGCAATAGAGGGAAACGCGAGGGAGTTGGGGTGGGGGTTTCACATACGATAGGACCCTAACCACACAAACGGTCCTCCACACGGATCACATTCTTGGCACACGCCAACAGGGGACAGAGCAGACAGACAATGGATTGGCAGCAGGGGGCGTAAAGAGTTTTGGAGATGTCAGCGGAGAGAGGAGAGAGAGAGAGAGAGAGAGGAGGGGGGGAGGGGATGAGAGCGGAGGAGGGCGAGGGGAGGAGGGACAAGACTGGACGGCGTCGTGGCGCCGCCGGACAGGATATGGCCCATAACGCACACACTTCGTAGAAAGCATTTTTTTTTACATCCTCGGCGTTTTTCCTGAAAAAGCCAAGCAAGGGGACAGTTCTTTGCCCTACTGCTAAAATATAAGACTCGGGCAAAATCTAGTATTCTGCGAGATAGGAGCTAGGATACTTTTGTTTAAGCTTTATATGGTGGCCCGTGTGTCCCGTCTCCTTTTCTTTTGAACGCGGTTTAACTAATGCATTAATACCTTAATCAACAGACCTTACTCGGACTACTTAGTTCCGCATCTCGATAATCGTATGTCCGATCCGAACTTAAGTTTCAATAGTTATTTAAGTACAGCAATATACAAACCCACTCAGAGAGAGGGCGACAGTGATGTACCTGTGCACATTCTCCGAAACTGAGGCCCAGCTCGATAGCTAGCTTGGGCCTTGCCCCCACAGCGCCGTGGTTGTGCCGATCGGCTCGAGCCGCGCCAAAAGGGCCACGGAGAAGAAAAGCAGCCGAGATAAAAATAATCCCACAAGCGAGCCGGCCGCCCTAGCCCTACCCGGCCGCCCACATGGCGCCTGCCAAGGCGAGCGTAGGCAGCCCGAGGGCGCGCGCACCCGCCGGCCAGCCTACCTCAGGGCGTCCTGCCCGCGCGCCAGCCCCGGCCGCGACCGCGACCGCGACCGGCCGGCAGCGGCAACTCACTCTTGTAGATCCACAACCGGGACTCTGTAAACCGTGCACTTGTTGGACGAGTACGTAGTTTTACTGTCCGATGCAATGCAGTGCGACCAAGTCACGTTTCATAGGTTCAAAAATGTTGTGAAACAGGTTGCTGGCAACAGTAAGTCAAATTGTAAATGAGGCCTCATTATTTGGCCGACATCAAGCGAGGGGTACCGTGAATTTTTTGTTGAAGCGTGTGTGTGAGGAAAAGGGGGGGGGGGGTGATTGTGTGCTGGTGGGACTGTATGTGTGCAAGAGAAAGGGAGAGCTTCTTCGGGAACGTTGCCCGGACATTAACGGCCGCATGCCAGCGGCTATTGAGGCCATAACACACACACACACACACACACACACACACACACACACACACACAGCGGCTGTATGCCTAGGTCAGGGCCGCACAAAGCACGCACACAAACACACACTGATGAATGTGCCCACAGCGCCCCTCACTAATGACCGTCGGGCTGAACGCGCGACACGATAATTCCTCCAGCCGTGACACGCAGTATGCACCTCGCTGCACCTCATCGTGGAAAAAGGGGGGGAAATAACACGTAAGATTCATGCACGTTCCGCCAGGTTCAGGCTCATACGTCCCTATTGAAATTATTTGGGGGATAAATGTCAGTTCGACTCCAAGAGCCCTTGTCTTTTGCTGACAAGTCAGTGACCGAAACCGCCACCGCACTCTCATTTCGTTACGGACACGATTACAAAGAGCTTTTGTGCCCCCGAACATCGTAATACGGATCACAAATCATACGTAATACGGATAAAACCGTCCATATTGCATACATTAAAGATAATTTGATCCGTATCACGGGCGGTACATGGCAGGGCAGGTGGGTAAGCGGGTCGGTTCCGCCCCCCTACCGGCTGTCCTGTCATGGGCCGGCCTAGTCCGGCCCCTCTCTCCCCCAACCAGCTGCCGATGTGCGCCAACCCGTATAAGTGCAGCCAGCCCGCCCGCCCTGGGGCTCGCCCTGGGGCCCCCAAGAGGACCCATAGCGGCCCCACCGCAAGAACCCAGAGCCGGCAGGGCACAGAGGCACGGCCACGGCAAAGCCAGCGGGGCGGGCAAGACCGGGCACGGTAGAGGCGGGGACCCGTGTGGCCGCTACGGTATATGGAAGTCTTCATCCTGTCGCTGTCACCCCAGAGGTATCCGCAACAGGTTCGTGTGAGTAGGGGATCATCAACCAAGAAAGAGAGTACGCCCCTCATTCGCCTTTTACAAAACTGCGCGAAGTACACCTATAGCATTGCACGCAAAGCTCCTATAGCGCCTCATAGGTAGGCAACATCGAGCCTGCAGTGCATGCGTGTACCGCGGGTTGGCCTACCCCTAGTCTCGCAGGCGCCAAGCATGCGATACAAGGGTAGGTGTGGGTGATCCGCGCCGTGTTTTTTTTCTGCTTATACTGTACCGGATTCATGCGTGCGGGCGGGCTTGCCTATCGTCGCTCGCCATGGCGCCTTGCAGCCCCGTGCGAGAATGCAACCCGTCCGTACGCATGAATCCGGTACAGTAGAAGCAGAGAAAAACCACGGCGCGGATCACCAACCCTGTATATTTACCGAATAAGTCTGAGGACAGCGGTCGCATTTTGTCGACGGTCCCTATCGCACCAGGCGGTCACATTTTCTACCATCATCACCGATCCATCTCTCGACACAAACAAATGTATGTCTAAACAACATTTGCGATGCCTCCTCGCGGAGGGTGCAGCCAAAACGTTAGCCCTGCAGTGCACGTAGGACGTTTACGTTTGAATCCAAAGAAATATAGGCCTTGTACAGTTCGATCGATATCCGCATAGGCGATTTTCCTTTCTTTTGTTTCTCCCTTCTTCTCTTCGTGTTTGGACAAAAGTCCAATGGCGAGAGGGCCGTCGCCATTCGTTCCTTGTCGGCGACATCTGGCGCGTTCAGTCCAGAAACGGCAGAGGAGAGGAAGAGAGCGGAGAACGGAGTGGTAGAGTTGTAAAGATAGAGAGCCTTTCTCGCAGAAATCTGGATGCGATGT
This sequence comes from Frankliniella occidentalis, assembly GCF_000697945.3. Taxonomy (NCBI): domain Eukaryota; kingdom Metazoa; phylum Arthropoda; class Insecta; order Thysanoptera; family Thripidae; genus Frankliniella; species Frankliniella occidentalis. Next base: position 676,012 of record NW_026267243.1, read on the forward strand.
TATTCCAGAGTGGATGCGCGGTTAGCAAAGTTATGATAAAGAGGATCGCATTCTCGCCCCCCCCCCTTTTTCCTCTCTCTCTGTAAGCCTCAAAGCAGGTGCCAGCATTCATTACGAGAAGTCCAAGTCTAGTACTTAAGCCCCTCTCCCTCCACCACTGACGACCGTATAACCCTTAGCTGGAAGTACTATATAGTTATTGTTGAGAGTTGTGGGTGGAAGGCGAAAGGCGTTGTTTAAAGCAACAGCGTGGGAAACATTGTCGTCATACACATTACAGCAGCATAAAATGGGCGTGAAGCACTAATCGCATTTAAATGCACAAAACAGTTTGAGCAACTATTCAGGACTAGCACAAAAAATGAATGGATTAAAAATCGCATTAACGCCTTTTTCGGATTAACTTTAGCTGCACGGCACTTCCTCTGTCGGATATGTGCATCACCCTGCTTACCCTCATTGCAGGTGGCTTGCT